>NW_027658806.1:305000-378195 GCF_041902795.1 Electrophorus electricus
TGCTGGGCATGAATGTGTTTGAACTCTTGGGCCTGGAAGTCTGGTAGTAGTAGTATGATTTAAAGGTACAAAGTGAATGAAGTGAGCCCAGGCCCAGAGCTACTTTGCTGTGCATGACTGTGTTTGACCTCTTGGGCCTGGAAGTCTATTTCTAGGCTTATATAAATGGTCAAACTTCTTGAAGTGTGCCCAGGCCCAGAGCTACTTTGCTGTGCATGACTGTGTGACCTCTTGGCCCTGGAAGTCTGGTGGTAGTAGTAGTATGATTTAAAGGCACAAAGTGATTGCAGTGTGCCCAGGCCCAGAGCTACTTTGCTGGGCATGACTGTGTTTGACCTCTTGGGCCTGGAAGTCTGGTAGTAGTAGTAGTAGTAGTAGTAGTAGTATGATTTAAAGGTACAAAGTGAATGAAGTGTGCCCAGGCCCAGAGCTACTTTGCTGGGCATGACTGTGTTTGACCTCTTGGGCCTGGAAGTCTATTTCTAGGCTTATATAAAGGGTCAAACTTCTTGAAGTGTGCCCAGGCCCAGAGCTACTTTGCTGTGTATGACTGTGTGACCTCTTGGCCCTGGAATTCTGGTGGTAGTAGTAGTATGATTTAAAGGCACAAAGTGAATGAAGTGTGCCCAGGCCCAGAGCTACTTTGCTGGGCATGACTGTGTTTGACCTCTTGGGCCTGGAAGTCTGGTAGTAGTAGTAGTAGTAGTAGTAGTAGTAGTAGTAGTAGTAGTATGATTTAAAGGTACAAAGTGAATGAAGTGTGCCCAGGCCCAGAGCTACTTTGCTGGGCATGACTGTGTTTGACCTCTTGGGCCTGGAAGTCTATTTCTAGGCTTATATAAAGGGTCAAACATCTTGAAGTGTGCCCAGGCCCAGAGCTACTTTGCTGGGCATGAATGTGTTTGAACTCTTGGGCCTGGAAGTCTGGTAGTAGTAGTATGATTTAAAGGCACAAAGTGATTGAAGTGTGCCCAGGCCCAGAGCTACTTTGCTGGGCATGACTGTGTTTGACCTCTTGGGCCTGGAAGTCTGGTGGTAGTAGTAGTATGATTTAAAGGCACAAAGTGATTGAAGTGTGCCCAGGCCCAGAGCTACTTTGCTGGGCATGACTGTGTTTGACCTCTTGGGCCTGGAAGTCTGGTGGTAGTAGTAGTATGATTTAAAGGCACAAAGTGATTGAAGTGTGCCCAGGCCCAGAGCTACTTTGCTGGGCATGAATGTGTTTGAACTCTTGGGCCTGGAAGTCTGGTAGTAGTAGTAGTAGTAGTAGTAGTAGTAGTAGTAGTAGTAGTATGATTTAAAGGTACAAAGTGAATGAAGTGTGCCCAGGCCCAGAGCTACTTTGCTGGGCATGACTGTGTTTGACGTCTTGGGCCTGGAAGTCTGGTAGTAGTAGTATGATTTAAAGGTACAAAGTGAATGAAGTGTGCCCAGGCCCAGAGCTACTTTGCTGGGCATGACTGTGTTTGACCTCTTGGCTCTGGAAGTCTATTTCTAGGCTTATATAAAGGGTCAAACTTCTTGAAGTGTGCCCAGGCCCAGAGCTACTTTGCTGGGCATGACTGTGTTTGACCTCTGGGGCCTGGAAGTCTGGTAGTAGTAGTATGATTTAAAGGCACAAAGTGATTGAAGTGTGCCCAGGCCCAGAGCTACTTTGCTGGGCATGAATGTGTTTGAACTCTTGGGCCTGGAAGTCTGGTAGTAGTAGTATGATTTAAAGGCACAAAGTGAATGAAGTGTGCCCAGGCCCAGAGCTACTTTGCTGGGCATGACTGTGTTTGACCTCTTGGCTCTGGAAGTCTATTTCTAGGCTTATATACAGGGTCAAACATCTTGAAGTGTGCCCAGGCCCAGAGCTACTTTGCTGGGCATGAATGTGTTTGAACTCTTGGGCCTGGAAGTCTGGTAGTAGTAGTATGATTTAAAGGCACAAAGTGATTGAAGTGTGCCCAGGCCCAGAGCTACTTTGCTGGGCATGACTGTGTTTGACCTCTTGGGCCTGGAAGTCTGGTAGTAGTAGTATGATTTAAAGGCACAAAGTGATTGAAGTGTGCCCAGGCCCAGAGCTACTTTGCTGGGCATGAATGTGTTTGACCTCTTGGGCCTGGAAGTCTGGTGGTAGTAGTAGTATGATTTAAAGGCACAAAGTGAATGAAGTGTGCCCAGGCCCAGAGCTACTTTGCTGTGCATGACTGTGTTTGACCTCTTGGCTCTGGAAGTCTATTTCTAGGCTTATATAAAGGGTCAAACTTCTTGAAGTGTGCCCAGGCCCAGAGCTACTTTGCTGGGCATGACTGTGTTTGACCTCTTGGGCCTGGAAGTCTGGTGGTAGTAGTAGTATGATTTAAAGGCACAAAGTGATTGAAGTGTGCCCAGGCCCAGAGCTACTTTGCTGGGCATGAATGTGTTTGAACTCTTGGGCCTGGAAGTCTATTTCTAGGCTTATATAAAGGGTCAAACATCTTGAAGTGTGCCCAGGCCCAGAGCTACTTTGCTGTGCATGACTGTGGTTGACCTCTTGGCCCTGGAAGTCTGGTGGTAGTAGTAGTATGATTTAAAGGCACAAAGTGAATGAAGTGTGCCCAGGCCCAGAGCTACTTTGCTGGGCATGAATGTGTTTGAACTCTTGGGCCTGGAAGTCTGGTAGTAGTAGTATGATTTAAAGGCACAAAGTGATTGAAGTGTGCCCAGGCCCAGAGCTACTTTGCTGGGCATGACTGTGTTTGACCTCTTGGGCCTGGAAGTCTGGTGGTAGTAGTAGTATGATTTAAAGGCACAAAGTGATTGAAGTGTGCCCAGGCCCAGAGCTACTTTGCTGGGCATGAATGTGTTTGAACTCTTGGGCCTGGAAGTCTATTTCTAGGCTTATATAAAGGGTCAAACTTCTTGAAGTGTGCCCAGGCCCAGAGCTACTTTGCTGGGCATGACTGTGTTTGACCTCTTGGGCCTGGAAGTCTGGTAGTAGTAGTAGTAGTAGTAGTAGTAGTAGTAGTAGTAGTAGTAGTATGATTTAAAGGTACAAAGTGAATGAAGTGTGCCCAGGCCCACAGCTACTTTGCTGGGCATGACTGTGTTTGACCTCTTGGGCCTGAAAGTCTATTTCTAGGCTTATATAAAGGGTCAAACTTCTTGAAGTGTGCCCAGGCCCAGATCTACTTTGCTGGGCATGACTGTGTTTGACCTCTTGGGCCTGGAAGTCTGGTAGTAGTAGTAGTAGTAGTAGTAGTAGTAGTAGTATGATTTAAAGGTACAAAGTGAATGAAGTGTGCCCAGGCCCAGAGCTACTTTGCTGGGCATGACTGTGTTTGACCTCTTGGGCCTGGAAGTCTATTTCTAGGCTTATATAAAGGGTCAAACTTCTTGAAGTGTGCCCAGGCCCAGAGCTACTTTGCTGTGTATGACTGTGTGACCTCTTGGCCCTGGAATTCTGGTGGTAGTAGTAGTATGATTTAAAGGCACAAAGTGAATGAAGTGTGCCCAGGCCCAGAGCTACTTTGCTGGGCATGACTGTGTTTGACCTCTTGGGCCTGGAAGTCTGGTAGTAGTAGTAGTAGTAGTAGTAGTAGTAGTAGTAGTAGTAGTAGTATGATTTAAAGGTACAAAGTGAATGAAGTGTGCCCAGGCCCAGAGCTACTTTGCTGGGCATGACTGTGTTTGACCTCTTGGGCCTGGAAGTCTATTTCTAGGCTTATATAAAGGGTCAAACATCTTGAAGTGTGCCCAGGCCCAGAGCTACTTTGCTGGGCATGAATGTGTTTGAACTCTTGGGCCTGGAAGTCTGGTAGTAGTAGTATGATTTAAAGGCACAAAGTGATTGAAGTGTGCCCAGGCCCAGAGCTACTTTGCTGGGCATGACTGTGTTTGACCTCTTGGGCCTGGAAGTCTGGTGGTAGTAGTAGTATGATTTAAAGGCACAAAGTGATTGAAGTGTGCCCAGGCCCAGAGCTACTTTGCTGGGCATGAATGTGTTTGAACTCTTGGGCCTGGAAGTCTATTTCTAGGCTTATATAAAGGGTCAAACATCTTGAAGTGTGCCCAGGCCCAGAGCTACTTTGCTGTGCATGACTGTGGTTGACCTCTTGGCCCTGGAAGTCTGGTGGTAGTAGTAGTATGATTTAAAGGCACAAAGTGAATGAAGTGTGCCCAGGCCCAGAGCTACTTTGCTGGGCATGAATGTGTTTGAACTCTTGGGCCTGGAAGTCTGGTAGTAGTAGTATGATTTAAAGGCACAAAGTGATTGAAGTGTGCCCAGGCCCAGAGCTACTTTGCTGGGCATGACTGTGTTTGACCTCTTGGGCCTGGAAGTCTGGTGGTAGTAGTAGTATGATTTAAAGGCACAAAGTGATTGAAGTGTGCCCAGGCCCAGAGCTACTTTGCTGGGCATGAATGTGTTTGAACTCTTGGGCCTGGAAGTCTATTTCTAGGCTTATATAAAGGGTCAAACTTCTTGAAGTGTGCCCAGGCCCAGAGCTACTTTGCTGGGCATGACTGTGTTTGACCTCTTGGGCCTGGAAGTCTGGTAGTAGTAGTAGTAGTAGTAGTAGTAGTAGTAGTAGTAGTAGTAGTAGTAGTATGATTTAAAGGTACAAAGTGAATGAAGTGTGCCCAGGCCCACAGCTACTTTGCTGGGCATGACTGTGTTTGACCTCTTGGGCCTGAAAGTCTATTTCTAGGCTTATATAAAGGGTCAAACTTCTTGAAGTGTGCCCAGGCCCAGAGCTACTTTGCTGGGCATGACTGTGTTTGACCTCTGGGGCCTGGAAGTCTGGTAGTAGTAGTATGATTTAAAGACACAAAGTGATTGAAGTGTGCCCAGGCCCAGAGCTACTTTGCTGGGCATGAATGTGTTTGAACTCTTGGGCCTGGAAGTCTGGTAGTAGTAGTATGATTTAAAGGTACAAAGTGAATGAAGTGTGCCCAGGCCCAGAGCTACTTTGCTGTGCATGACTGTGTTTGACCTCTTGGCTCTGGAAGTCTATTTCTAGGCTTATATAAAGGGTCAAACTTCTTGAAGTGTGCCCAGGCCCAGAGCTACTTTGCTGGGCATGACTGTGTTTGACCTCTGGGGCCTGGAAGTCTGGTAGTAGTAGTATGATTTAAAGGCACAAAGTGATTGAAGTGTGCCCAGGCCCAGAGCTACTTTGCTGGGTATGATTCTGTGACCTCTTGGGTCTGGAAATGTGGTACTTTGAATGATTAAAAGAGTGAAACGGTCTGAAGTGTGCGCAGGTGTAAAGCAACCTTGCTAGGCATGAAGGTGTGACCTCCAGGGCCTGGAAGTCTGGTGGTAGTAGTAGTATGATTTAAAGGCACAAAGTGATTGAAGTGTGCCCAGGCCCAGAGCTACTTTGCTGGGCATGAATGTGTTTGACCTCTTGGGCCTGGAAGTCTGGTGGTAGTAGTAGTATGATTTAAAGGTACAAAGTGAATGAAGTGTGCCCAGGCCCAGAGCTACTTTGCTGTGCATGACTGTGTTTGAACTCTTGGGCCTGGAAGTCTATTTCTAGGCTTATATAAAGGGTCAAACATCTTGAAGTGTGCCCAGGCCCAGAGCTACTTTGCTGTGCATGACTGTGGTTGACCTCTTGGCCCTGGAAGTCTGGTGGTAGTAGTAGTATGATTTAAAGGCACAAAGTGAATGAAGTGTGCCCAGGCCCAGAGCTACTTTGCTGGGCATGAATGTGTTTGAACTCTTGGGCCTGGAAGTCTGGTAGTAGTAGTAGTAGTAGTAGTAGTAGTAGTAGTAGTAGTATGATTTAAAGGCACAAAGTGCTTGAAGTGTGCCCAGGCCCAGAGCTACTTTGCTGTGCATGACTGTGTTTGACCTCTTGGCTCTGGAAGTCTATTTCTAGGCTTATATAAAGGGTCAAACTTCTTGAAGTGTGCCCAGGCCCAGAGCTACTTTGCTGTGTATGACTGTGTGACCTCTTGGCCCTGGAATTCTGGTGGTAGTAGTAGTATGATTTAAAGGCACAAAGTGAATGAAGTGTGCCCAGGCCCAGAGCTACTTTGCTGGGCATGACTGTGTTTGACCTCTTGGGCCTGGAAGTCTGGTAGTAGTAGTATGATTTAAAGGCACAAAGTGATTGAAGTGTGCCCAGGCCCAGAGCTACTTTGCTGGGCATGAATGTGTTTGAACTCTTGGGCCTGGAAGTCTATTTCTAGGCTTATATAAAGGGACAAACTTCTTGAAGTGTGCCCAGGCCCAGAGCTACTTTGCTGTGTATGACTGTGTGACCTCTTGGCCCTGGAATTCTGGTGGTAGTAGTAGTAGTAGTAGTATGATTTAAAGGTACAAAGTGAATGAAGTGTGCCCAGGCCCAGAGCTACTTTGCTGGGCATGACTGTGTTTGACCTCTTGGGCCTGGAAGTCTGGTAGTAGTAGTAGTAGTAGTATGATTTAAAGGCACAAAGTGATTGAAGTGTGCCCAGGCCCAGAGCTACTTTGCTGGGCATGAATGTGTTTGAACTCTTGGGCCTGGAAGTCTGGTAGTAGTAGTATGATTTAAAGGTACAAAGTGAATGAAGTGTGCCCAGGCCCAGAGCTACTTTGCTGTGCATGACTGTGTTTGAACTCTTGGGCCTGGAAGTCTATTTCTAGGCTTATATAAAGGGTCAAACATCTTGAAGTGTGCCCAGGCCCAGAGCTACTTTGCTGTGCATGACTGTGGTTGACCTCTTGGCCCTGGAAGTCTGGTGGTAGTAGTAGTATGATTTAAAGGCACAAAGTGAATGAAGTGTGCCCAGGCCCAGAGCTACTTTGCTGGGCATGAATGTGTTTGAACTCTTGGGCCTGGAAGTCTGGTAGTAGTAGTATGATTTAAAGGCACAAAGTGAATGAAGTGTGCCCAGGCCCAGAGCTACTTTGCTGTGCATGACTGTGTTTGACCTCTTGGCTCTGGAAGTCTATTTCTAGGCTTATATAAAGGGTCAAACTTCTTGAAGTGTGCCCAGGCCCAGAGCTACTTTGCTGTGTATGACTGTGTGACCTCTTGGCCCTGGAATTCTGGTGGTAGTAGTAGTAGTATGATTTAAAGGCACAAAGTGAATGAAGTGTGCCCAGGCCCAGAGCTACTTTGCTGGGCATGACTGTGTTTGACCTCTTGGGCCTGGAAGTCTGGTAGTAGTAGTATGATTTAAAGGCACAAAGTGATTGAAGTGTGCCCAGGCCCAGAGCTACTTTGCTGGGCATGAATGTGTTTGAACTCTTGGGCCTGGAAGTCTATTTCTAGGCTTATATAAAGGGACAAACTTCTTGAAGTGTGCCCAGGCCCAGAGCTACTTTGCTGTGTATGACTGTGTGACCTCTTGGCCCTGGAATTCTGGTGGTAGTAGTAGTAGTAGTAGTATGATTTAAAGGTACAAAGTGAATGAAGTGTGCCCAGGCCCAGAGCTACTTTGCTGGGCATGACTGTGTTTGACCTCTTGGGCCTGGAAGTCTGGTAGTAGTAGTAGTAGTAGTAGTAGTAGTAGTAGTAGTAGTAGTATGATTTAAAGGTACAAAGTGAATGAAGTGTGCCCAGGCCCAGAGCTACTTTGCTGGGCATGACTGTGTTTGACCTCTTGGGCCTGGAAGTCTATTTCTAGGCTTATATAAAGGGTCAAACTTCTTGAAGTGTGCCCAGGCCCAGAGCTACTTTGCTGTGTATGACTGTGTGACCTCTTGGCCCTGGAATTCTGGTGGTAGTAGTAGTATGATTTAAAGGCACAAAGTGAATGAAGTGTGCCCAGGCCCAGAGCTACTTTGCTGGGCATGACTGTGTTTGACCTCTTGGGCCTGGAAGTCTGGTAGTAGTAGTATGATTTAAAGGCACAAAGTGATTGAAGTGTGCCCAGGCCCAGAGCTACTTTGCTGGGCATGAATGTGTTTGACCTCTTGGGCCTGGAAGTCTATTTCTAGGCTTATATAAAGGGTCAAACTTCTTGAAGTGTGCCCAGGCCCAGAGCTACTTTGCTGGGCATGACTGTGTTTGACCTCTTGGGTCTGGAAGTCTGGTAGTAGTAGTAGTATGATTTAAAGGCACAAAGTGATTGAAGTGTGCCCAGGCCCAGAGCTACTTTGCTGGGCATGAATGTGTTTGACCTCTTGGGCCTGGAAGTCTGGTAGTAGTAGTATGATTTAAAGGCACAAAGTGATTGAAGTGTGCCCAGGCCCAGAGCTACTTTGCTGGGCATGAATGTGTTTGACCTCTTGGGCCTGGAAGTCTGGTGGTAGTAGTAGTATGATTTAAAGGTACAAAGTGAATGAAGTGTGCCCAGGCCCAGAGCTACTTTGCTGTGAATGACTGTGTTTGAACTCTTGGGCCTGGAAGTCTATTTCTAGGCTTATATAAAGGGTCAAACATCTTGAATTGTGCCCAGGCCCAGAGCTACTTTGCTGTGCATGACTGTGGTTGACCTCTTGGCCCTGGAAGTCTGGTGGTAGTAGTAGTATGATTTAAAGGCACAAAGTGAATGAAGTGTGCCCAGGCCCAGAGCTACTTTGCTGGGCATGACTGTGTTTGACGTCTTGGGCCTGGAAGTCTGGTAGTAGTAGTATGATTTAAAGGCACAAAGTGATTGAAGTGTGCCCAGGCCCAGAGCTACTTTGCTGGGCATGACTATGTTTGACCTCTTGGGCCTGGAAGTCTGGTAGTAGTAGTATGATTTAAAGGCACAAAGTGATTGAAGTGTGCCCAGGCCCAGAGCTACTTTGCTGGGCATGAATGTGTTTGACCTCTTGGGCCTGGAAGTCTGGTGGTAGTAGTAGTATGATTTAAAGGTACAAAGTGAATGAAGTGTGCCCAGGCCCAGAGCTACTTTGCTGTGCATGACTGTGTTTGAACTCTTGGGCCTGGAAGTCTATTTCTAGGCTTATATAAAGGGTCAAACATCTTGAAGTGTGCCCAGGCCCAGAGCTACTTTGCTGTGCATGACTGTGGTTGACCTCTTGGCCCTGGAAGTCTGGTGGTGGTAGTAGTAGTATGATTTAAAGGCACAAAGTGAATGAAGTGTGCCCAGGCCCAGAGCTACTTTGCTGGGCATGACTGTGTTTGACCTCTTGGGCCTGGAAGTCTGGTAGTAGTAGTATGATTTAAAGGCACAAAGTGATTGAAGTGTGCCCAGGCCCAGAGCTACTTTGCTGGGCATGAATGTGTTTGACCTCTTGGCCCTGGAAGTCTGGTGGTAGTAGTAGTATGATTTAAAGGCACAAAGTGATTGCAGTGTGCCCAGGCCCAGAGCTACTTTGCTGGGCATGACTGTGTTTGACCTCTTGGGCCTGGAAGTCTCGTAGTAGTAGTAGTAGTAGTAGTAGTAGTATGATTTAAAGGTACAAAGTGAATGAAGTGTGCCCAGGCCCAGAGCTACTTTGCTGGGCATGACTGTGTTTGACCTCTTGGGCCTGGAAGTCTATTTCTAGGCTTATATAAAGGGTCAAACTTCTTGAAGTGTGCCCAGGCCCAGAGCTACTTTGCTGTGTATGACTGTGTGACCTCTTGGCCCTGGAATTCTGGTGGTAGTAGTAGTATGATTTAAAGGCACAAAGTGAATGAAGTGTGCCCAGGCCCAGAGCTACTTTGCTGGGCATGACTGTGTTTGACCTCTTGGGCCTGGAAGTCTGGTAGTAGTAGTAGTAGTAGTAGTAGTAGTAGTAGTAGTAGTAGTATGATTTAAAGGTACAAAGTGAATGAAGTGTGCCCAGGCCCAGAGCTACTTTGCTGGGCATGACTGTGTTTGACCTCTTGGGCCTGGAAGTCTATTTCTAGGCTTATATAAAGGGTCAAACATCTTGAAGTGTGCCCAGGCCCAGAGCTACTTTGCTGGGCATGAATGTGTTTGAACTCTTGGGCCTGGAAGTCTGGTAGTAGTAGTATGATTTAAAGGCACAAAGTGATTGAAGTGTGCCCAGGCCCAGAGCTACTTTGCTGGGCATGACTGTGTTTGACCTCTTGGGCCTGGAAGTCTGGTGGTAGTAGTAGTATGATTTAAAGGCACAAAGTGATTGAAGTGTGCCCAGGCCCAGAGCTACTTTGCTGGGCATGACTGTGTTTGACCTCTTGGGCCTGGAAGTCTGGTGGTAGTAGTAGTATGATTTAAAGGCACAAAGTGATTGAAGTGTGCCCAGGCCCAGAGCTACTTTGCTGGGCATGAATGTGTTTGAACTCTTGGGCCTGGAAGTCTGGTAGTAGTAGTAGTAGTAGTAGTAGTAGTAGTAGTAGTAGTATGATTTAAAGGTACAAAGTGAATGAAGTGTGCCCAGGCCCAGAGCTACTTTGCTGGGCATGACTGTGTTTGACGTCTTGGGCCTGGAAGTCTGGTAGTAGTAGTATGATTTAAAGGTACAAAGTGAATGAAGTGTGCCCAGGCCCAGAGCTACTTTGCTGGGCATGACTGTGTTTGACCTCTTGGCTCTGGAAGTCTATTTCTAGGCTTATATAAAGGGTCAAACTTCTTGAAGTGTGCCCAGGCCCAGAGCTACTTTGCTGGGCATGACTGTGTTTGACCTCTGGGGCCTGGAAGTCTGGTAGTAGTAGTATGATTTAAAGGCACAAAGTGATTGAAGTGTGCCCAGGCCCAGAGCTACTTTGCTGGGCATGAATGTGTTTGAACTCTTGGGCCTGGAAGTCTGGTAGTAGTAGTATGATTTAAAGGCACAAAGTGAATGAAGTGTGCCCAGGCCCAGAGCTACTTTGCTGGGCATGACTGTGTTTGACCTCTTGGCTCTGGAAGTCTATTTCTAGGCTTATATACAGGGTCAAACATCTTGAAGTGTGCCCAGGCCCAGAGCTACTTTGCTGGGCATGAATGTGTTTGAACTCTTGGGCCTGGAAGTCTGGTAGTAGTAGTATGATTTAAAGGCACAAAGTGATTGAAGTGTGCCCAGGCCCAGAGCTACTTTGCTGGGCATGACTGTGTTTGACCTCTTGGGCCTGGAAGTCTGGTAGTAGTAGTATGATTTAAAGGCACAAAGTGATTGAAGTGTGCCCAGGCCCAGAGCTACTTTGCTGGGCATGAATGTGTTTGACCTCTTGGGCCTGGAAGTCTGGTGGTAGTAGTAGTATGATTTAAAGGCACAAAGTGAATGAAGTGTGCCCAGGCCCAGAGCTACTTTGCTGTGCATGACTGTGTTTGACCTCTTGGCTCTGGAAGTCTATTTCTAGGCTTATATAAAGGGTCAAACTTCTTGAAGTGTGCCCAGGCCCAGAGCTACTTTGCTGGGCATGACTGTGTTTGACCTCTTGGGCCTGGAAGTCTGGTGGTAGTAGTAGTATGATTTAAAGGCACAAAGTGATTGAAGTGTGCCCAGGCCCAGAGCTACTTTGCTGGGCATGAATGTGTTTGAACTCTTGGGCCTGGAAGTCTATTTCTAGGCTTATATAAAGGGTCAAACATCTTGAAGTGTGCCCAGGCCCAGAGCTACTTTGCTGTGCATGACTGTGGTTAACCTCTTGGCCCTGGAAGTCTGGTGGTAGTAGTAGTATGATTTAAAGGCACAAAGTGAATGAAGTGTGCCCAGGCCCAGAGCTACTTTGCTGGGCATGAATGTGTTTGAACTCTTGGGCCTGGAAGTCTGGTAGTAGTAGTATGATTTAAAGGCACAAAGTGATTGAAGTGTGCCCAGGCCCAGAGCTACTTTGCTGGGCATGACTGTGTTTGACCTCTTGGGCCTGGAAGTCTGGTGGTAGTAGTAGTATGATTTAAAGGCACAAAGTGATTGAAGTGTGCCCAGGCCCAGAGCTACTTTGCTGGGCATGAATGTGTTTGAACTCTTGGGCCTGGAAGTCTATTTCTAGGCTTATATAAAGGGTCAAACTTCTTGAAGTGTGCCCAGGCCCAGAGCTACTTTGCTGGGCATGACTGTGTTTGACCTCTTGGGCCTGGAAGTCTGGTAGTAGTAGTAGTAGTAGTAGTAGTAGTAGTAGTAGTAGTAGTAGTAGTAGTAGTATGATTTAAAGGTACAAAGTGAATGAAGTGTGCCCAGGCCCACAGCTACTTTGCTGGGCATGACTGTGTTTGACCTCTTGGGCCTGAAAGTCTATTTCTAGGCTTATATAAAGGGTCAAACTTCTTGAAGTGTGCCCAGGCCCAGATCTACTTTGCTGGGCATGACTGTGTTTGACCTCTTGGGCCTGGAAGTCTGGTAGTAGTAGTAGTAGTAGTAGTAGTAGTAGTAGTATGATTTAAAGGTACAAAGTGAATGAAGTGTGCCCAGGCCCAGAGCTACTTTGCTGGGCATGACTGTGTTTGACCTCTTGGGCCTGGAAGTCTATTTCTAGGCTTATATAAAGGGTCAAACTTCTTGAAGTGTGCCCAGGCCCAGAGCTACTTTGCTGTGTATGACTGTGTGACCTCTTGGCCCTGGAATTCTGGTGGTAGTAGTAGTATGATTTAAAGGCACAAAGTGAATGAAGTGTGCCCAGGCCCAGAGCTACTTTGCTGGGCATGACTGTGTTTGACCTCTTGGGCCTGGAAGTCTGGTAGTAGTAGTAGTAGTAGTAGTAGTAGTAGTAGTAGTAGTAGTATGATTTAAAGGTACAAAGTGAATGAAGTGTGCCCAGGCCCAGAGCTACTTTGCTGGGCATGACTGTGTTTGACCTCTTGGGCCTGGAAGTCTATTTCTAGGCTTATATAAAGGGTCAAACATCTTGAAGTGTGCCCAGGCCCAGAGCTACTTTGCTGGGCATGAATGTGTTTGAACTCTTGGGCCTGGAAGTCTGGTAGTAGTAGTATGATTTAAAGGCACAAAGTGATTGAAGTGTGCCCAGGCCCAGAGCTACTTTGCTGGGCATGACTGTGTTTGACCTCTTGGGCCTGGAAGTCTGGTGGTAGTAGTAGTATGATTTAAAGGCACAAAGTGATTGAAGTGTGCCCAGGCCCAGAGCTACTTTGCTGGGCATGAATGTGTTTGAACTCTTGGGCCTGGAAGTCTATTTCTAGGCTTATATAAAGGGTCAAACATCTTGAAGTGTGCCCAGGCCCAGAGCTACTTTGCTGTGCATGACTGTGGTTGACCTCTTGGCCCTGGAAGTCTGGTGGTAGTAGTAGTATGATTTAAAGGCACAAAGTGAATGAAGTGTGCCCAGGCCCAGAGCTACTTTGCTGGGCATGAATGTGTTTGAACTCTTGGGCCTGGAAGTCTGGTAGTAGTAGTATGATTTAAAGGCACAAAGTGATTGAAGTGTGCCCAGGCCCAGAGCTACTTTGCTGGGCATGACTGTGTTTGACCTCTTGGGCCTGGAAGTCTGGTGGTAGTAGTAGTATGATTTAAAGGCACAAAGTGATTGAAGTGTGCCCAGGCCCAGAGCTACTTTGCTGGGCATGAATGTGTTTGAACTCTTGGGCCTGGAAGTCTATTTCTAGGCTTATATAAAGGGTCAAACTTCTTGAAGTGTGCCCAGGCCCAGAGCTACTTTGCTGGGCATGACTGTGTTTGACCTCTTGGGCCTGGAAGTCTGGTAGTAGTAGTAGTAGTAGTAGTAGTAGTAGTAGTAGTAGTAGTAGTAGTATGATTTAAAGGTACAAAGTGAATGAAGTGTGCCCAGGCCCACAGCTACTTTGCTGGGCATGACTGTGTTTGACCTCTTGGGCCTGAAAGTCTATTTCTAGGCTTATATAAAGGGTCAAACTTCTTGAAGTGTGCCCAGGCCCAGAGCTACTTTGCTGGGCATGACTGTGTTTGACCTCTGGGGCCTGGAAGTCTGGTAGTAGTAGTATGATTTAAAGACACAAAGTGATTGAAGTGTGCCCAGGCCCAGAGCTACTTTGCTGGGCATGAATGTGTTTGAACTCTTGGGCCTGGAAGTCTGGTAGTAGTAGTATGATTTAAAGGTACAAAGTGAATGAAGTGTGCCCAGGCCCAGAGCTACTTTGCTGTGCATGACTGTGTTTGACCTCTTGGCTCTGGAAGTCTATTTCTAGGCTTATATAAAGGGTCAAACTTCTTGAAGTGTGCCCAGGCCCAGAGCTACTTTGCTGGGCATGACTGTGTTTGACCTCTGGGGCCTGGAAGTCTGGTAGTAGTAGTATGATTTAAAGGCACAAAGTGATTGAAGTGTGCCCAGGCCCAGAGCTACTTTGCTGGGTATGATTCTGTGACCTCTTGGGTCTGGAAATGTGGTACTTTGAATGATTAAAAGAGTGAAACGGTCTGAAGTGTGCGCAGGTGTAAAGCAACCTTGCTAGGCATGAAGGTGTGACCTCCAGGGCCTGGAAGTCTGGTGGTAGTAGTAGTATGATTTAAAGGCACAAAGTGATTGAAGTGTGCCCAGGCCCAGAGCTACTTTGCTGGGCATGAATGTGTTTGACCTCTTGGGCCTGGAAGTCTGGTGGTAGTAGTAGTATGATTTAAAGGTACAAAGTGAATGAAGTGTGCCCAGGCCCAGAGCTACTTTGCTGTGCATGACTGTGTTTGAACTCTTGGGCCTGGAAGTCTATTTCTAGGCTTATATAAAGGGTCAAACATCTTGAAGTGTGCCCAGGCCCAGAGCTACTTTGCTGTGCATGACTGTGGTTGACCTCTTGGCCCTGGAAGTCTGGTGGTAGTAGTAGTATGATTTAAAGGCACAAAGTGAATGAAGTGTGCCCAGGCCCAGAGCTACTTTGCTGGGCATGAATGTGTTTGAACTCTTGGGCCTGGAAGTCTGGTAGTAGTAGTAGTAGTAGTAGTAGTAGTAGTAGTAGTAGTATGATTTAAAGGCACAAAGTGCTTGAAGTGTGCCCAGGCCCAGAGCTACTTTGCTGTGCATGACTGTGTTTGACCTCTTGGCTCTGGAAGTCTATTTCTAGGCTTATATAAAGGGTCAAACTTCTTGAAGTGTGCCCAGGCCCAGAGCTACTTTGCTGTGTATGACTGTGTGACCTCTTGGCCCTGGAATTCTGGTGGTAGTAGTAGTATGATTTAAAGGCACAAAGTGAATGAAGTGTGCCCAGGCCCAGAGCTACTTTGCTGGGCATGACTGTGTTTGACCTCTTGGGCCTGGAAGTCTGGTAGTAGTAGTATGATTTAAAGGCACAAAGTGATTGAAGTGTGCCCAGGCCCAGAGCTACTTTGCTGGGCATGAATGTGTTTGAACTCTTGGGCCTGGAAGTCTATTTCTAGGCTTATATAAACGGACAAACTTCTTGAAGTGTGCCCAGGCCCAGAGCTACTTTGCTGTGTATGACTGTGTGACCTCTTGGCCCTGGAATTCTGGTGGTAGTAGTAGTAGTAGTAGTATGATTTAAAGGTACAAAGTGAATGAAGTGTGCCCAGGCCCAGAGCTACTTTGCTGGGCATGACTGTGTTTGACCTCTTGGGCCTGGAAGTCTGGTAGTAGTAGTAGTAGTAGTATGATTTAAAGGCACAAAGTGATTGAAGTGTGCCCAGGCCCAGAGCTACTTTGCTGGGCATGAATGTGTTTGAACTCTTGGGCCTGGAAGTCTGGTAGTAGTAGTATGATTTAAAGGTACAAAGTGAATGAAGTGTGCCCAGGCCCAGAGCTACTTTGCTGTGCATGACTGTGTTTGAACTCTTGGGCCTGGAAGTCTATTTCTAGGCTTATATAAAGGGTCAAACATCTTGAAGTGTGCCCAGGCCCAGAGCTACTTTGCTGTGCATGACTGTGGTTGACCTCTTGGCCCTGGAAGTCTGGTGGTAGTAGTAGTATGATTTAAAGGCACAAAGTGAATGAAGTGTGCCCAGGCCCAGAGCTACTTTGCTGGGCATGAATGTGTTTGAACTCTTGGGCCTGGAAGTCTGGTAGTAGTAGTATGATTTAAAGGCACAAAGTGAATGAAGTGTGCCCAGGCCCAGAGCTACTTTGCTGTGCATGACTGTGTTTGACCTCTTGGCTCTGGAAGTCTATTTCTAGGCTTATATAAAGGGTCAAACTTCTTGAAGTGTGCCCAGGCCCAGAGCTACTTTGCTGTGTATGACTGTGTGACCTCTTGGCCCTGGAATTCTGGTGGTAGTAGTAGTAGTATGATTTAAAGGCACAAAGTGAATGAAGTGTGCCCAGGCCCAGAGCTACTTTGCTGGGCATGACTGTGTTTGACCTCTTGGGCCTGGAAGTCTGGTAGTAGTAGTATGATTTAAAGGCACAAAGTGATTGAAGTGTGCCCAGGCCCAGAGCTACTTTGCTGTGCATGACTGTGTTTGACCTCTTGGGCCTGGAAGTCTATTTCTAGGCTTATATAAATGGTCAAACTTCTTGAAGTGTGCCCAGGCCCAGAGCTACTTTGCTGTGCATGACTGTGTGACCTCTTGGCCCTGGAAGTCTGGTGGTAGTAGTAGTATGATTTAAAGGCACAAAGTGATTGCAGTGTGCCCAGGCCCAGAGCTACTTTGCTGGGCATGACTGTGTTTGACCTCTTGGGCCTGGAAGTCTGGTAGTAGTAGTAGTAGTAGTAGTAGTAGTATGATTTAAAGGTACAAAGTGAATGAAGTGTGCCCAGGCCCAGAGCTACTTTGCTGGGCATGACTGTGTTTGACCTCTTGGGCCTGGAAGTCTATTTCTAGGCTTATATAAAGGGTCAAACTTCTTGAAGTGTGCCCAGGCCCAGAGCTACTTTGCTGTGTATGACTGTGTGACCTCTTGGCCCTGGAATTCTGGTGGTAGTAGTAGTATGATTTAAAGGCACAAAGTGAATGAAGTGTGCCCAGGCCCAGAGCTACTTTGCTGGGCATGACTGTGTTTGACCTCTTGGGCCTGGAAGTCTGGTAGTAGTAGTAGTAGTAGTAGTAGTAGTAGTAGTAGTAGTAGTATGATTTAAAGGTACAAAGTGAATGAAGTGTGCCCAGGCCCAGAGCTACTTTGCTGGGCATGACTGTGTTTGACCTCTTGGGCCTGGAAGTCTATTTCTAGGCTTATATAAAGGGTCAAACATCTTGAAGTGTGCCCAGGCCCAGAGCTACTTTGCTGGGCATGAATGTGTTTGAACTCTTGGGCCTGGAAGTCTGGTAGTAGTAGTATGATTTAAAGGCACAAAGTGATTGAAGTGTGCCCAGGCCCAGAGCTACTTTGCTGGGCATGACTGTGTTTGACCTCTTGGGCCTGGAAGTCTGGTGGTAGTAGTAGTATGATTTAAAGGCACAAAGTGATTGAAGTGTGCCCAGGCCCAGAGCTACTTTGCTGGGCATGACTGTGTTTGACCTCTTGGGCCTGGAAGTCTGGTGGTAGTAGTAGTATGATTTAAAGGCACAAAGTGATTGAAGTGTGCCCAGGCCCAGAGCTACTTTGCTGGGCATGAATGTGTTTGAACTCTTGGGCCTGGAAGTCTGGTAGTAGTAGTAGTAGTAGTAGTAGTAGTAGTAGTAGTAGTAGTATGATTTAAAGGTACAAAGTGAATGAAGTGTGCCCAGGCCCAGAGCTACTTTGCTGGGCATGACTGTGTTTGACGTCTTGGGCCTGGAAGTCTGGTAGTAGTAGTATGATTTAAAGGTACAAAGTGAATGAAGTGTGCCCAGGCCCAGAGCTACTTTGCTGGGCATGACTGTGTTTGACCTCTTGGCTCTGGAAGTCTATTTCTAGGCTTATATAAAGGGTCAAACTTCTTGAAGTGTGCCCAGGCCCAGAGCTACTTTGCTGGGCATGACTGTGTTTGACCTCTGGGGCCTGGAAGTCTGGTAGTAGTAGTATGATTTAAAGGCACAAAGTGATTGAAGTGTGCCCAGGCCCAGAGCTACTTTGCTGGGCATGAATGTGTTTGAACTCTTGGGCCTGGAAGTCTGGTAGTAGTAGTATGATTTAAAGGCACAAAGTGAATGAAGTGTGCCCAGGCCCAGAGCTACTTTGCTGGGCATGACTGTGTTTGACCTCTTGGCTCTGGAAGTCTATTTCTAGGCTTATATACAGGGTCAAACATCTTGAAGTGTGCCCAGGCCCAGAGCTACTTTGCTGGGCATGAATGTGTTTGAACTCTTGGGCCTGGAAGTCTGGTAGTAGTAGTATGATTTAAAGGCACAAAGTGATTGAAGTGTGCCCAGGCCCAGAGCTACTTTGCTGGGCATGACTGTGTTTGACCTCTTGGGCCTGGAAGTCTGGTAGTAGTAGTATGATTTAAAGGCACAAAGTGATTGAAGTGTGCCCAGGCCCAGAGCTACTTTGCTGGGCATGAATGTGTTTGACCTCTTGGGCCTGGAAGTCTGGTGGTAGTAGTAGTATGATTTAAAGGCACAAAGTGAATGAAGTGTGCCCAGGCCCAGAGCTACTTTGCTGTGCATGACTGTGTTTGACCTCTTGGCTCTGGAAGTCTATTTCTAGGCTTATATAAAGGGTCAAACTTCTTGAAGTGTGCCCAGGCCCAGAGCTACTTTGCTGGGCATGACTGTGTTTGACCTCTTGGGCCTGGAAGTCTGGTGGTAGTAGTAGTATGATTTAAAGGCACAAAGTGATTGAAGTGTGCCCAGGCCCAGAGCTACTTTGCTGGGCATGAATGTGTTTGAACTCTTGGGCCTGGAAGTCTATTTCTAGGCTTATATAAAGGGTCAAACATCTTGAAGTGTGCCCAGGCCCAGAGCTACTTTGCTGTGCATGACTGTGGTTGACCTCTTGGCCCTGGAAGTCTGGTGGTAGTAGTAGTATGATTTAAAGGCACAAAGTGAATGAAGTGTGCCCAGGCCCAGAGCTACTTTGCTGGGCATGAATGTGTTTGAACTCTTGGGCCTGGAAGTCTGGTAGTAGTAGTATGATTTAAAGGCACAAAGTGATTGAAGTGTGCCCAGGCCCAGAGCTACTTTGCTGGGCATGACTGTGTTTGACCTCTTGGGCCTGGAAGTCTGGTGGTAGTAGTAGTATGATTTAAAGGCACAAAGTGATTGAAGTGTGCCCAGGCCCAGAGCTACTTTGCTGGGCATGAATGTGTTTGAACTCTTGGGCCTGGAAGTCTATTTCTAGGCTTATATAAAGGGTCAAACTTCTTGAAGTGTGCCCAGGCCCAGAGCTACTTTGCTGGGCATGACTGTGTTTGACCTCTTGGGCCTGGAAGTCTGGTAGTAGTAGTAGTAGTAGTAGTAGTAGTAGTAGTAGTAGTAGTAGTATGATTTAAAGGTACAAAGTGAATGAAGTGTGCCCAGGCCCACAGCTACTTTGCTGGGCATGACTGTGTTTGACCTCTTGGGCCTGAAAGTCTATTTCTAGGCTTATATAAAGGGTCAAACTTCTTGAAGTGTGCCCAGGCCCAGATCAACTTTGCTGGGCATGACTGTGTTTGACCTCTTGGGCCTGGAAGTCTGGTAGTAGTAGTAGTAGTAGTAGTAGTAGTAGTAGTATGATTTAAAGGTACAAAGTGAATGAAGTGTGCCCAGGCCCAGAGCTACTTTGCTGGGCATGACTGTGTTTGACCTCTTGGGCCTGGAAGTCTATTTCTAGGCTTATATAAAGGGTCAAACTTCTTGAAGTGTGCCCAGGCCCAGAGCTACTTTGCTGTGTATGACTGTGTGACCTCTTGGCCCTGGAATTCTGGTGGTAGTAGTAGTATGATTTAAAGGCACAAAGTGAATGAAGTGTGCCCAGGCCCAGAGCTACTTTGCTGGGCATGACTGTGTTTGACCTCTTGGGCCTGGAAGTCTGGTAGTAGTAGTAGTAGTAGTAGTAGTAGTAGTAGTAGTAGTAGTAGTATGATTTAAAGGTACAAAGTGAATGAAGTGTGCCCAGGCCCAGAGCTACTTTGCTGGGCATGACTGTGTTTGACCTCTTGGGCCTGGAAGTCTATTTCTAGGCTTATATAAAGGGTCAAACATCTTGAAGTGTGCCCAGGCCCAGAGCTACTTTGCTGGGCATGAATGTGTTTGAACTCTTGGGCCTGGAAGTCTGGTAGTAGTAGTATGATTTAAAGGCACAAAGTGATTGAAGTGTGCCCAGGCCCAGAGCTACTTTGCTGGGCATGACTGTGTTTGACCTCTTGGGCCTGGAAGTCTGGTGGTAGTAGTAGTATGATTTAAAGGCACAAAGTGATTGAAGTGTGCCCAGGCCCAGAGCTACTTTGCTGGGCATGAATGTGTTTGAACTCTTGGGCCTGGAAGTCTATTTCTAGGCTTATATAAAGGGTCAAACATCTTGAAGTGTGCCCAGGCCCAGAGCTACTTTGCTGTGCATGACTGTGGTTGACCTCTTGGCCCTGGAAGTCTGGTGGTAGTAGTAGTATGATTTAAAGGCACAAAGTGAATGAAGTGTGCCCAGGCCCAGAGCTACTTTGCTGGGCATGAATGTGTTTGAACTCTTGGGCCTGGAAGTCTGGTAGTAGTAGTATGATTTAAAGGCACAAAGTGATTGAAGTGTGCCCAGGCCCAGAGCTACTTTGCTGGGCATGACTGTGTTTGACCTCTTGGGCCTGGAAGTCTGGTGGTAGTAGTAGTATGATTTAAAGGCACAAAGTGATTGAAGTGTGCCCAGGCCCAGAGCTACTTTGCTGGGCATGAATGTGTTTGAACTCTTGGGCCTGGAAGTCTATTTCTAGGCTTATATAAAGGGTCAAACTTCTTGAAGTGTGCCCAGGCCCAGAGCTACTTTGCTGGGCATGACTGTGTTTGACCTCTTGGGCCTGGAAGTCTGGTAGTAGTAGTAGTAGTAGTAGTAGTAGTAGTAGTAGTAGTAGTAGTAGTAGTATGATTTAAAGGTACAAAGTGAATGAAGTGTGCCCAGGCCCACAGCTACTTTGCTGGGCATGACTGTGTTTGACCTCTTGGGCCTGAAAGTCTATTTCTAGGCTTATATAAAGGGTCAAACTTCTTGAAGTGTGCCCAGGCCCAGAGCTACTTTGCTGGGCATGACTGTGTTTGACCTCTGGGGCCTGGAAGTCTGGTAGTAGTAGTATGATTTAAAGACACAAAGTGATTGAAGTGTGCCCAGGCCCAGAGCTACTTTGCTGGGCATGAATGTGTTTGAACTCTTGGGCCTGGAAGTCTGGTAGTAGTAGTATGATTTAAAGGTACAAAGTGAATGAAGTGTGCCCAGGCCCAGAGCTACTTTGCTGTGCATGACTGTGTTTGACCTCTTGGCTCTGGAAGTCTATTTCTAGGCTTATATAAAGGGTCAAACTTCTTGAAGTGTGCCCAGGCCCAGAGCTACTTTGCTGGGCATGACTGTGTTTGACCTCTGGGGCCTGGAAGTCTGGTAGTAGTAGTATGATTTAAAGGCACAAAGTGATTGAAGTGTGCCCAGGCCCAGAGCTACTTTGCTGGGTATGATTCTGTGACCTCTTGGGTCTGGAAATGTGGTACTTTGAATGATTAAAAGAGTGAAACGGTCTGAAGTGTGCGCAGGTGTAAAGCAACCTTGCTAGGCATGAAGGTGTGACCTCCAGGGCCTGGAAGTCTGGTGGTAGTAGTAGTATGATTTAAAGGCACAAAGTGATTGAAGTGTGCCCAGGCCCAGAGCTACTTTGCTGGGCATGAATGTGTTTGACCTCTTGGGCCTGGAAGTCTGGTGGTAGTAGTAGTATGATTTAAAGGTACAAAGTGAATGAAGTGTGCCCAGGCCCAGAGCTACTTTGCTGTGCATGACTGTGTTTGAACTCTTGGGCCTGGAAGTCTATTTCTAGGCTTATATAAAGGGTCAAACATCTTGAAGTGTGCCCAGGCCCAGAGCTACTTTGCTGTGCATGACTGTGGTTGACCTCTTGGCCCTGGAAGTCTGGTGGTAGTAGTAGTATGATTTAAAGGCACAAAGTGAATGAAGTGTGCCCAGGCCCAGAGCTACTTTGCTGGGCATGAATGTGTTTGAACTCTTGGGCCTGGAAGTCTGGTAGTAGTAGTAGTAGTAGTAGTAGTAGTAGTAGTAGTAGTATGATTTAAAGGCACAAAGTGCTTGAAGTGTGCCCAGGCCCAGAGCTACTTTGCTGTGCATGACTGTGTTTGACCTCTTGGCTCTGGAAGTCTATTTCTAGGCTTATATAAAGGGTCAAACTTCTTGAAGTGTGCCCAGGCCCAGAGCTACTTTGCTGTGTATGACTGTGTGACCTCTTGGCCCTGGAATTCTGGTGGTAGTAGTAGTATGATTTAAAGGCACAAAGTGAATGAAGTGTGCCCAGGCCCAGAGCTACTTTGCTGGGCATGACTGTGTTTGACCTCTTGGGCCTGGAAGTCTGGTAGTAGTAGTATGATTTAAAGGCACAAAGTGATTGAAGTGTGCCCAGGCCCAGAGCTACTTTGCTGGGCATGAATGTGTTTGAACTCTTGGGCCTGGAAGTCTATTTCTAGGCTTATATAAAGGGACAAACTTCTTGAAGTGTGCCCAGGCCCAGAGCTACTTTGCTGTGTATGACTGTGTGACCTCTTGGCCCTGGAATTCTGGTGGTAGTAGTAGTAGTAGTAGTATGATTTAAAGGTACAAAGTGAATGAAGTGTGCCCAGGCCCAGAGCTACTTTGCTGGGCATGACTGTGTTTGACCTCTTGGGCCTGGAAGTCTGGTAGTAGTAGTAGTAGTAGTATGATTTAAAGGCACAAAGTGATTGAAGTGTGCCCAGGCCCAGAGCTACTTTGCTGGGCATGAATGTGTTTGAACTCTTGGGCCTGGAAGTCTGGTAGTAGTAGTATGATTTAAAGGTACAAAGTGAATGAAGTGTGCCCAGGCCCAGAGCTACTTTGCTGTGCATGACTGTGTTTGAACTCTTGGGCCTGGAAGTCTATTTCTAGGCTTATATAAAGGGTCAAACATCTTGAAGTGTGCCCAGGCCCAGAGCTACTTTGCTGTGCATGACTGTGGTTGACCTCTTGGCCCTGGAAGTCTGGTGGTAGTAGTAGTATGATTTAAAGGCACAAAGTGAATGAAGTGTGCCCAGGCCCAGAGCTACTTTGCTGGGCATGAATGTGTTTGAACTCTTGGGCCTGGAAGTCTGGTAGTAGTAGTATGATTTAAAGGCACAAAGTGAATGAAGTGTGCCCAGGCCCAGAGCTACTTTGCTGTGCATGACTGTGTTTGACCTCTTGGCTCTGGAAGTCTATTTCTAGGCTTATATAAAGGGTCAAACTTCTTGAAGTGTGCCCAGGCCCAGAGCTACTTTGCTGTGTATGACTGTGTGACCTCTTGGCCCTGGAATTCTGGTGGTAGTAGTAGTAGTATGATTTAAAGGCACAAAGTGAATGAAGTGTGCCCAGGCCCAGAGCTACTTTGCTGGGCATGACTGTGTTTGACCTCTTGGGCCTGGAAGTCTGGTAGTAGTAGTATGATTTAAAGGCACAAAGTGATTGAAGTGTGCCCAGGCCCAGAGCTACTTTGCTGGGCATGAATGTGTTTGAACTCTTGGGCCTGGAAGTCTATTTCTAGGCTTATATAAAGGGACAAACTTCTTGAAGTGTGCCCAGGCCCAGAGCTACTTTGCTGTGTATGACTGTGTGACCTCTTGGCCCTGGAATTCTGGTGGTAGTAGTAGTAGTAGTAGTATGATTTAAAGGTACAAAGTGAATGAAGTGTGCCCAGGCCCAGAGCTACTTTGCTGGGCATGACTGTGTTTGACCTCTTGGGCCTGGAAGTCTGGTAGTAGTAGTAGTAGTAGTAGTAGTAGTAGTATGATTTAAAGGTACAAAGTGAATGAAGTGTGCCCAGGCCCAGAGCTACTTTGCTGGGCATGACTGTGTTTGACCTCTTGGGCCTGGAAGTCTATTTCTAGGCTTATATAAAGGGTCAAACTTCTTGAAGTGTGCCCAGGCCCAGAGCTACTTTGCTGTGTATGACTGTGTGACCTCTTGGCCCTGGAATTCTGGTGGTAGTAGTAGTATGATTTAAAGGCACAAAGTGAATGAAGTGTGCCCAGGCCCAGAGCTACTTTGCTGGGCATGACTGTGTTTGACCTCTTGGGCCTGGAAGTCTGGTAGTAGTAGTATGATTTAAAGGCACAAAGTGATTGAAGTGTGCCCAGGCCCAGAGCTACTTTGCTGGGCATGAATGTGTTTGACCTCTTGGGCCTGGAAGTCTATTTCTAGGCTTATATAAAGGGTCAAACTTCTTGAAGTGTGCCCAGGCCCAGAGCTACTTTGCTGGGCATGACTGTGTTTGACCTCTTGGGTCTGGAAGTCTGGTAGTAGTAGTAGTATGATTTAAAGGCACAAAGTGATTGAAGTGTGCCCAGGCCCAGAGCTACTTTGCTGGGCATGAATGTGTTTGACCTCTTGGGCCTGGAAGTCTGGTAGTAGTAGTATGATTTAAAGGCACAAAGTGATTGAAGTGTGCCCAGGCCCAGAGCTACTTTGCTGGGCATGAATGTGTTTGACCTCTTGGGCCTGGAAGTCTGGTGGTAGTAGTAGTATGATTTAAAGGTACAAAGTGAATGAAGTGTGCCCAGGCCCAGAGCTACTTTGCTGTGAATGACTGTGTTTGAACTCTTGGGCCTGGAAGTCTATTTCTAGGCTTATATAAAGGGTCAAACATCTTGAATTGTGCCCAGGCCCAGAGCTACTTTGCTGTGCATGACTGTGGTTGACCTCTTGGCCCTGGAAGTCTGGTGGTAGTAGTAGTATGATTTAAAGGCACAAAGTGAATGAAGTGTGCCCAGGCCCAGAGCTACTTTGCTGGGCATGACTGTGTTTGACGTCTTGGGCCTGGAAGTCTGGTAGTAGTAGTATGATTTAAAGGCACAAAGTGATTGAAGTGTGCCCAGGCCCAGAGCTACTTTGCTGGGCATGACTATGTTTGACCTCTTGGGCCTGGAAGTCTGGTAGTAGTAGTATGATTTAAAGGCACAAAGTGATTGAAGTGTGCCCAGGCCCAGAGCTACTTTGCTGGGCATGAATGTGTTTGACCTCTTGGGCCTGGAAGTCTGGTGGTAGTAGTAGTATGATTTAAAGGTACAAAGTGAATGAAGTGTGCCCAGGCCCAGAGCTACTTTGCTGTGCATGACTGTGTTTGAACTCTTGGGCCTGGAAGTCTATTTCTAGGCTTATATAAAGGGTCAAACATCTTGAAGTGTGCCCAGGCCCAGAGCTACTTTGCTGTGCATGACTGTGGTTGACCTCTTGGCCCTGGAAGTCTGGTGGTGGTAGTAGTAGTATGATTTAAAGGCACAAAGTGAATGAAGTGTGCCCAGGCCCAGAGCTACTTTGCTGGGCATGACTGTGTTTGACCTCTTGGGCCTGGAAGTCTGGTAGTAGTAGTATGATTTAAAGGCACAAAGTGATTGAAGTGTGCCCAGGCCCAGAGCTACTTTGCTGGGCATGAATGTGTTTGACCTCTTGGCCCTGGAAGTCTGGTGGTAGTAGTAGTATGATTTAAAGGCACAAAGTGATTGCAGTGTGCCCAGGCCCAGAGCTACTTTGCTGGGCATGACTGTGTTTGACCTCTTGGGCCTGGAAGTCTCGTAGTAGTAGTAGTAGTAGTAGTAGTAGTATGATTTAAAGGTACAAAGTGAATGAAGTGTGCCCAGGCCCAGAGCTACTTTGCTGGGCATGACTGTGTTTGACCTCTTGGGCCTGGAAGTCTATTTCTAGGCTTATATAAAGGGTCAAACTTCTTGAAGTGTGCCCAGGCCCAGAGCTACTTTGCTGTGTATGACTGTGTGACCTCTTGGCCCTGGAATTCTGGTGGTAGTAGTAGTATGATTTAAAGGCACAAAGTGAATGAAGTGTGCCCAGGCCCAGAGCTACTTTGCTGGGCATGACTGTGTTTGACCTCTTGGGCCTGGAAGTCTGGTAGTAGTAGTAGTAGTAGTAGTAGTAGTAGTAGTAGTAGTAGTATGATTTAAAGGTACAAAGTGAATGAAGTGTGCCCAGGCCCAGAGCTACTTTGCTGGGCATGACTGTGTTTGACCTCTTGGGCCTGGAAGTCTATTTCTAGGCTTATATAAAGGGTCAAACATCTTGAAGTGTGCCCAGGCCCAGAGCTACTTTGCTGGGCATGAATGTGTTTGAACTCTTGGGCCTGGAAGTCTGGTAGTAGTAGTATGATTTAAAGGCACAAAGTGATTGAAGTGTGCCCAGGCCCAGAGCTACTTTGCTGGGCATGACTGTGTTTGACCTCTTGGGCCTGGAAGTCTGGTGGTAGTAGTAGTATGATTTAAAGGCACAAAGTGATTGAAGTGTGCCCAGGCCCAGAGCTACTTTGCTGGGCATGACTGTGTTTGACCTCTTGGGCCTGGAAGTCTGGTGGTAGTAGTAGTATGATTTAAAGGCACAAAGTGATTGAAGTGTGCCCAGGCCCAGAGCTACTTTGCTGGGCATGAATGTGTTTGAACTCTTGGGCCTGGAAGTCTGGTAGTAGTAGTAGTAGTAGTAGTAGTAGTAGTAGTAGTAGTATGATTTAAAGGTACAAAGTGAATGAAGTGTGCCCAGGCCCAGAGCTACTTTGCTGGGCATGACTGTGTTTGACGTCTTGGGCCTGGAAGTCTGGTAGTAGTAGTATGATTTAAAGGTACAAAGTGAATGAAGTGTGCCCAGGCCCAGAGCTACTTTGCTGGGCATGACTGTGTTTGACCTCTTGGCTCTGGAAGTCTATTTCTAGGCTTATATAAAGGGTCAAACTTCTTGAAGTGTGCCCAGGCCCAGAGCTACTTTGCTGGGCATGACTGTGTTTGACCTCTGGGGCCTGGAAGTCTGGTAGTAGTAGTATGATTTAAAGGCACAAAGTGATTGAAGTGTGCCCAGGCCCAGAGCTACTTTGCTGGGCATGAATGTGTTTGAACTCTTGGGCCTGGAAGTCTGGTAGTAGTAGTATGATTTAAAGGCACAAAGTGAATGAAGTGTGCCCAGGCCCAGAGCTACTTTGCTGGGCATGACTGTGTTTGACCTCTTGGCTCTGGAAGTCTATTTCTAGGCTTATATACAGGGTCAAACATCTTGAAGTGTGCCCAGGCCCAGAGCTACTTTGCTGGGCATGAATGTGTTTGAACTCTTGGGCCTGGAAGTCTGGTAGTAGTAGTATGATTTAAAGGCACAAAGTGATTGAAGTGTGCCCAGGCCCAGAGCTACTTTGCTGGGCATGACTGTGTTTGACCTCTTGGGCCTGGAAGTCTGGTAGTAGTAGTATGATTTAAAGGCACAAAGTGATTGAAGTGTGCCCAGGCCCAGAGCTACTTTGCTGGGCATGAATGTGTTTGACCTCTTGGGCCTGGAAGTCTGGTGGTAGTAGTAGTATGATTTAAAGGCACAAAGTGAATGAAGTGTGCCCAGGCCCAGAGCTACTTTGCTGTGCATGACTGTGTTTGACCTCTTGGCTCTGGAAGTCTATTTCTAGGCTTATATAAAGGGTCAAACTTCTTGAAGTGTGCCCAGGCCCAGAGCTACTTTGCTGGGCATGACTGTGTTTGACCTCTTGGGCCTGGAAGTCTGGTGGTAGTAGTAGTATGATTTAAAGGCACAAAGTGATTGAAGTGTGCCCAGGCCCAGAGCTACTTTGCTGGGCATGAATGTGTTTGAACTCTTGGGCCTGGAAGTCTATTTCTAGGCTTATATAAAGGGTCAAACATCTTGAAGTGTGCCCAGGCCCAGAGCTACTTTGCTGTGCATGACTGTGGTTAACCTCTTGGCCCTGGAAGTCTGGTGGTAGTAGTAGTATGATTTAAAGGCACAAAGTGAATGAAGTGTGCCCAGGCCCAGAGCTACTTTGCTGGGCATGAATGTGTTTGAACTCTTGGGCCTGGAAGTCTGGTAGTAGTAGTATGATTTAAAGGCACAAAGTGATTGAAGTGTGCCCAGGCCCAGAGCTACTTTGCTGGGCATGACTGTGTTTGACCTCTTGGGCCTGGAAGTCTGGTGGTAGTAGTAGTATGATTTAAAGGCACAAAGTGATTGAAGTGTGCCCAGGCCCAGAGCTACTTTGCTGGGCATGAATGTGTTTGAACTCTTGGGCCTGGAAGTCTATTTCTAGGCTTATATAAAGGGTCAAACTTCTTGAAGTGTGCCCAGGCCCAGAGCTACTTTGCTGGGCATGACTGTGTTTGACCTCTTGGGCCTGGAAGTCTGGTAGTAGTAGTAGTAGTAGTAGTAGTAGTAGTAGTAGTAGTAGTAGTAGTAGTATGATTTAAAGGTACAAAGTGAATGAAGTGTGCCCAGGCCCACAGCTACTTTGCTGGGCATGACTGTGTTTGACCTCTTGGGCCTGAAAGTCTATTTCTAGGCTTATATAAAGGGTCAAACTTCTTGAAGTGTGCCCAGGCCCAGATCTACTTTGCTGGGCATGACTGTGTTTGACCTCTTGGGCCTGGAAGTCTGGTAGTAGTAGTAGTAGTAGTAGTAGTAGTAGTAGTATGATTTAAAGGTACAAAGTGAATGAAGTGTGCCCAGGCCCAGAGCTACTTTGCTGGGCATGACTGTGTTTGACCTCTTGGGCCTGGAAGTCTATTTCTAGGCTTATATAAAGGGTCAAACTTCTTGAAGTGTGCCCAGGCCCAGAGCTACTTTGCTGTGTATGACTGTGTGACCTCTTGGCCCTGGAATTCTGGTGGTAGTAGTAGTATGATTTAAAGGCACAAAGTGAATGAAGTGTGCCCAGGCCCAGAGCTACTTTGCTGGGCATGACTGTGTTTGACCTCTTGGGCCTGGAAGTCTGGTAGTAGTAGTAGTAGTAGTAGTAGTAGTAGTAGTAGTAGTAGTATGATTTAAAGGTACAAAGTGAATGAAGTGTGCCCAGGCCCAGAGCTACTTTGCTGGGCATGACTGTGTTTGACCTCTTGGGCCTGGAAGTCTATTTCTAGGCTTATATAAAGGGTCAAACATCTTGAAGTGTGCCCAGGCCCAGAGCTACTTTGCTGGGCATGAATGTGTTTGAACTCTTGGGCCTGGAAGTCTGGTAGTAGTAGTATGATTTAAAGGCACAAAGTGATTGAAGTGTGCCCAGGCCCAGAGCTACTTTGCTGGGCATGACTGTGTTTGACCTCTTGGGCCTGGAAGTCTGGTGGTAGTAGTAGTATGATTTAAAGGCACAAAGTGATTGAAGTGTGCCCAGGCCCAGAGCTACTTTGCTGGGCATGAATGTGTTTGAACTCTTGGGCCTGGAAGTCTATTTCTAGGCTTATATAAAGGGTCAAACATCTTGAAGTGTGCCCAGGCCCAGAGCTACTTTGCTGTGCATGACTGTGGTTGACCTCTTGGCCCTGGAAGTCTGGTGGTAGTAGTAGTATGATTTAAAGGCACAAAGTGAATGAAGTGTGCCCAGGCCCAGAGCTACTTTGCTGGGCATGAATGTGTTTGAACTCTTGGGCCTGGAAGTCTGGTAGTAGTAGTATGATTTAAAGGCACAAAGTGATTGAAGTGTGCCCAGGCCCAGAGCTACTTTGCTGGGCATGACTGTGTTTGACCTCTTGGGCCTGGAAGTCTGGTGGTAGTAGTAGTATGATTTAAAGGCACAAAGTG
The DNA here is from genome assembly GCF_041902795.1 of Electrophorus electricus. Lineage (NCBI taxonomy): Eukaryota > Metazoa > Chordata > Actinopteri > Gymnotiformes > Gymnotidae > Electrophorus > Electrophorus electricus. The sequence continues at coordinate 334,238 of NW_027658806.1, forward strand.
ATTGAAGTGTGCCCAGGCCCAGAGCTACTTTGCTGGGCATGAATGTGTTTGAACTCTTGGGCCTGGAAGTCTATTTCTAGGCTTATATAAAGGGTCAAACTTCTTGAAGTGTGCCCAGGCCCAGAGCTACTTTGCTGGGCATGACTGTGTTTGACCTCTTGGGCCTGGAAGTCTGGTAGTAGTAGTAGTAGTAGTAGTAGTAGTAGTAGTAGTAGTAGTAGTAGTATGATTTAAAGGTACAAAGTGAATGAAGTGTGCCCAGGCCCACAGCTACTTTGCTGGGCATGACTGTGTTTGACCTCTTGGGCCTGAAAGTCTATTTCTAGGCTTATATAAAGGGTCAAACTTCTTGAAGTGTGCCCAGGCCCAGAGCTACTTTGCTGGGCATGACTGTGTTTGACCTCTGGGGCCTGGAAGTCTGGTAGTAGTAGTATGATTTAAAGACACAAAGTGATTGAAGTGTGCCCAGGCCCAGAGCTACTTTGCTGGGCATGAATGTGTTTGAACTCTTGGGCCTGGAAGTCTGGTAGTAGTAGTATGATTTAAAGGTACAAAGTGAATGAAGTGTGCCCAGGCCCAGAGCTACTTTGCTGTGCATGACTGTGTTTGACCTCTTGGCTCTGGAAGTCTATTTCTAGGCTTATATAAAGGGTCAAACTTCTTGAAGTGTGCCCAGGCCCAGAGCTACTTTGCTGGGCATGACTGTGTTTGACCTCTGGGGCCTGGAAGTCTGGTAGTAGTAGTATGATTTAAAGGCACAAAGTGATTGAAGTGTGCCCAGGCCCAGAGCTACTTTGCTGGGTATGATTCTGTGACCTCTTGGGTCTGGAAATGTGGTACTTTGAATGATTAAAAGAGTGAAACGGTCTGAAGTGTGCGCAGGTGTAAAGCAACCTTGCTAGGCATGAAGGTGTGACCTCCAGGGCCTGGAAGTCTGGTGGTAGTAGTAGTATGATTTAAAGGCACAAAGTGATTGAAGTGTGCCCAGGCCCAGAGCTACTTTGCTGGGCATGAATGTGTTTGACCTCTTGGGCCTGGAAGTCTGGTGGTAGTAGTAGTATGATTTAAAGGTACAAAGTGAATGAAGTGTGCCCAGGCCCAGAGCTACTTTGCTGTGCATGACTGTGTTTGAACTCTTGGGCCTGGAAGTCTATTTCTAGGCTTATATAAAGGGTCAAACATCTTGAAGTGTGCCCAGGCCCAGAGCTACTTTGCTGTGCATGACTGTGGTTGACCTCTTGGCCCTGGAAGTCTGGTGGTAGTAGTAGTATGATTTAAAGGCACAAAGTGAATGAAGTGTGCCCAGGCCCAGAGCTACTTTGCTGGGCATGAATGTGTTTGAACTCTTGGGCCTGGAAGTCTGGTAGTAGTAGTAGTAGTAGTAGTAGTAGTAGTAGTAGTAGTATGATTTAAAGGCACAAAGTGCTTGAAGTGTGCCCAGGCCCAGAGCTACTTTGCTGTGCATGACTGTGTTTGACCTCTTGGCTCTGGAAGTCTATTTCTAGGCTTATATAAAGGGTCAAACTTCTTGAAGTGTGCCCAGGCCCAGAGCTACTTTGCTGTGTATGACTGTGTGACCTCTTGGCCCTGGAATTCTGGTGGTAGTAGTAGTATGATTTAAAGGCACAAAGTGAATGAAGTGTGCCCAGGCCCAGAGCTACTTTGCTGGGCATGACTGTGTTTGACCTCTTGGGCCTGGAAGTCTGGTAGTAGTAGTATGATTTAAAGGCACAAAGTGATTGAAGTGTGCCCAGGCCCAGAGCTACTTTGCTGGGCATGAATGTGTTTGAACTCTTGGGCCTGGAAGTCTATTTCTAGGCTTATATAAAGGGACAAACTTCTTGAAGTGTGCCCAGGCCCAGAGCTACTTTGCTGTGTATGACTGTGTGACCTCTTGGCCCTGGAATTCTGGTGGTAGTAGTAGTAGTAGTAGTATGATTTAAAGGTACAAAGTGAATGAAGTGTGCCCAGGCCCAGAGCTACTTTGCTGGGCATGACTGTGTTTGACCTCTTGGGCCTGGAAGTCTGGTAGTAGTAGTAGTAGTAGTATGATTTAAAGGCACAAAGTGATTGAAGTGTGCCCAGGCCCAGAGCTACTTTGCTGGGCATGAATGTGTTTGAACTCTTGGGCCTGGAAGTCTGGTAGTAGTAGTATGATTTAAAGGTACAAAGTGAATGAAGTGTGCCCAGGCCCAGAGCTACTTTGCTGTGCATGACTGTGTTTGAACTCTTGGGCCTGGAAGTCTATTTCTAGGCTTATATAAAGGGTCAAACATCTTGAAGTGTGCCCAGGCCCAGAGCTACTTTGCTGTGCATGACTGTGGTTGACCTCTTGGCCCTGGAAGTCTGGTGGTAGTAGTAGTATGATTTAAAGGCACAAAGTGAATGAAGTGTGCCCAGGCCCAGAGCTACTTTGCTGGGCATGAATGTGTTTGAACTCTTGGGCCTGGAAGTCTGGTAGTAGTAGTATGATTTAAAGGCACAAAGTGAATGAAGTGTGCCCAGGCCCAGAGCTACTTTGCTGTGCATGACTGTGTTTGACCTCTTGGCTCTGGAAGTCTATTTCTAGGCTTATATAAAGGGTCAAACTTCTTGAAGTGTGCCCAGGCCCAGAGCTACTTTGCTGTGTATGACTGTGTGACCTCTTGGCCCTGGAATTCTGGTGGTAGTAGTAGTAGTATGATTTAAAGGCACAAAGTGAATGAAGTGTGCCCAGGCCCAGAGCTACTTTGCTGGGCATGACTGTGTTTGACCTCTTGGGCCTGGAAGTCTGGTAGTAGTAGTATGATTTAAAGGCACAAAGTGATTGAAGTGTGCCCAGGCCCAGAGCTACTTTGCTGGGCATGAATGTGTTTGAACTCTTGGGCCTGGAAGTCTATTTCTAGGCTTATATAAAGGGACAAACTTCTTGAAGTGTGCCCAGGCCCAGAGCTACTTTGCTGTGTATGACTGTGTGACCTCTTGGCCCTGGAATTCTGGTGGTAGTAGTAGTAGTAGTAGTATGATTTAAAGGTACAAAGTGAATGAAGTGTGCCCAGGCCCAGAGCTACTTTGCTGGGCATGACTGTGTTTGACCTCTTGGGCCTGGAAGTCTGGTAGTAGTAGTAGTAGTAGTAGTAGTAGTAGTAGTAGTAGTATGATTTAAAGGTACAAAGTGAATGAAGTGTGCCCAGGCCCAGAGCTACTTTGCTGGGCATGACTGTGTTTGACCTCTTGGGCCTGGAAGTCTATTTCTAGGCTTATATAAAGGGTCAAACTTCTTGAAGTGTGCCCAGGCCCAGAGCTACTTTGCTGTGCATGACTGTGTTTGACCTCTTGGCTCTGGAAGTCTATTTCTAGGCTTATATAAAGGGTCAAACTTCTTGAAGTGTGCCCAGGCCCAGAGCTACTTTGCTGTGTATGACTGTGTGACCTCTTGGCCCTGGAATTCTGGTGGTAGTAGTAGTATGATTTAAAGGCACAAAGTGAATGAAGTGTGCCCAGGCCCAGAGCTACTTTGCTGGGCATGACTGTGTTTGACCTCTTGGGCCTGGAAGTCTGGTAGTAGTAGTATGATTTAAAGGCACAAAGTGATTGAAGTGTGCCCAGGCCCAGAGCTACTTTGCTGGGCATGAATGTGTTTGAACTCTTGGGCCTGGAAGTCTGGTAGTAGTAGTATGATTTAAAGGTACAAAGTGAATGAAGTGAGCCCAGGCCCAGAGCTACTTTGCTGTGCATGACTGTGTTTGACCTCTTGGGCCTGGAAGTCTATTTCTAGGCTTATATAAATGGTCAAACTTCTTGAAGTGTGCCCAGGCCCAGAGCTACTTTGCTGTGCATGACTGTGTGACCTCTTGGCCCTGGAAGTCTGGTGGTAGTAGTAGTATGATTTAAAGGCACAAAGTGATTGCAGTGTGCCCAGGCCCAGAGCTACTTTGCTGGGCATGACTGTGTTTGACCTCTTGGGCCTGGAAGTCTGGTAGTAGTAGTAGTAGTAGTAGTAGTAGTATGATTTAAAGGTACAAAGTGAATGAAGTGTGCCCAGGCCCAGAGCTACTTTGCTGGGCATGACTGTGTTTGACCTCTTGGGCCTGGAAGTCTATTTCTAGGCTTATATAAAGGGTCAAACTTCTTGAAGTGTGCCCAGGCCCAGAGCTACTTTGCTGTGTATGACTGTGTGACCTCTTGGCCCTGGAATTCTGGTGGTAGTAGTAGTATGATTTAAAGGCACAAAGTGAATGAAGTGTGCCCAGGCCCAGAGCTACTTTGCTGGGCATGACTGTGTTTGACCTCTTGGGCCTGGAAGTCTGGTAGTAGTAGTAGTAGTAGTAGTAGTAGTAGTAGTAGTAGTATGATTTAAAGGTACAAAGTGAATGAAGTGTGCCCAGGCCCAGAGCTACTTTGCTGGGCATGACTGTGTTTGACCTCTTGGGCCTGGAAGTCTATTTCTAGGCTTATATAAAGGGTCAAACATCTTGAAGTGTGCCCAGGCCCAGAGCTACTTTGCTGGGCATGAATGTGTTTGAACTCTTGGGCCTGGAAGTCTGGTAGTAGTAGTATGATTTAAAGGCACAAAGTGATTGAAGTGTGCCCAGGCCCAGAGCTACTTTGCTGGGCATGACTGTGTTTGACCTCTTGGGCCTGGAAGTCTGGTGGTAGTAGTAGTATGATTTAAAGGCACAAAGTGATTGAAGTGTGCCCAGGCCCAGAGCTACTTTGCTGGGCATGACTGTGTTTGACCTCTTGGGCCTGGAAGTCTGGTGGTAGTAGTAGTATGATTTAAAGGCACAAAGTGATTGAAGTGTGCCCAGGCCCAGAGCTACTTTGCTGGGCATGAATGTGTTTGAACTCTTGGGCCTGGAAGTCTGGTAGTAGTAGTAGTAGTAGTAGTAGTAGTAGTAGTAGTAGTATGATTTAAAGGCACAAAGTGAATGAAGTGTGCCCAGGCCCAGAGCTACTTTGCTGGGCATGACTGTGTTTGACCTCTTGGGCCTGGAAGTCTGGTGGTAGTAGTAGTATGATTTAAAGGCACAAAGTGATTGAAGTGTGCCCAGGCCCAGAGCTACTTTGCTGGGCATGAATGTGTTTGAACTCTTGGGCCTGGAAGTCTATTTCTAGGCTTATATAAAGGGTCAAACATCTTGAAGTGTGCCCAGGCCCAGAGCTACTTTGCTGTGCATGACTGTGGTTGACCTCTTGGCCCTGGAAGTCTGGTGGTAGTAGTAGTATGATTTAAAGGCACAAAGTGAATGAAGTGTGCCCAGGCCCAGAGCTACTTTGCTGGGCATGAATGTGTTTGAACTCTTGGGCCTGGAAGTCTGGTAGTAGTAGTATGATTTAAAGGCACAAAGTGATTGAAGTGTGCCCAGGCCCAGAGCTACTTTGCTGGGCATGACTGTGTTTGACCTCTTGGGCCTGGAAGTCTGGTGGTAGTAGTAGTATGATTTAAAGGCACAAAGTGATTGAAGTGTGCCCAGGCCCAGAGCTACTTTGCTGGGCATGAATGTGTTTGAACTCTTGGGCCTGGAAGTCTATTTCTAGGCTTATATAAAGGGTCAAACTTCTTGAAGTGTGCCCAGGCCCAGAGCTACTTTGCTGGGCATGACTGTGTTTGACCTCTTGGGCCTGGAAGTCTGGTAGTAGTAGTAGTAGTAGTAGTAGTAGTAGTAGTAGTAGTATGATTTAAAGGTACAAAGTGAATGAAGTGTGCCCAGGCCCACAGCTACTTTGCTGGGCATGACTGTGTTTGACCTCTTGGGCCTGAAAGTCTATTTCTAGGCTTATATAAAGGGTCAAACTTCTTGAAGTGTGCCCAGGCCCAGAGCTACTTTGCTGGGCATGACTGTGTTTGACCTCTGGGGCCTGGAAGTCTGGTAGTAGTAGTATGATTTAAAGACACAAAGTGATTGAAGTGTGCCCAGGCCCAGAGCTACTTTGCTGGGCATGAATGTGTTTGAACTCTTGGGCCTGGAAGTCTGGTAGTAGTAGTATGATTTAAAGGTACAAAGTGAATGAAGTGTGCCCAGGCCCAGAGCTACTTTGCTGTGCATGACTGTGTTTGACCTCTTGGCTCTGGAAGTCTATTTCTAGGCTTATATAAAGGGTCAAACTTCTTGAAGTGTGCCCAGGCCCAGAGCTACTTTGCTGGGCATGACTGTGTTTGACCTCTGGGGCCTGGAAGTCTGGTAGTAGTAGTATGATTTAAAGGCACAAAGTGATTGAAGTGTGCCCAGGCCCAGAGCTACTTTGCTGGGTATGATTCTGTGACCTCTTGGGTCTGGAAATGTGGTACTTTGAATGATTAAAAGAGTGAAACGGTCTGAAGTGTGCGCAGGTGTAAAGCAACCTTGCTAGGCATGAAGGTGTGACCTCCAGGGCCTGGAAGTCTGGTGGTAGTAGTAGTATGATTTAAAGGCACAAAGTGATTGAAGTGTGCCCAGGCCCAGAGCTACTTTGCTGGGCATGAATGTGTTTGACCTCTTGGGCCTGGAAGTCTGGTGGTAGTAGTAGTATGATTTAAAGGTACAAAGTGAATGAAGTGTGCCCAGGCCCAGAGCTACTTTGCTGTGCATGACTGTGTTTGAACTCTTGGGCCTGGAAGTCTATTTCTAGGCTTATATAAAGGGTCAAACATCTTGAAGTGTGCCCAGGCCCAGAGCTACTTTGCTGTGCATGACTGTGGTTGACCTCTTGGCCCTGGAAGTCTGGTGGTAGTAGTAGTATGATTTAAAGGCACAAAGTGATTGAAGTGTGCCCAGGCCCAGAGCTACTTTGCTGGGCATGAATGTGTTTGACCTCTTGGGCCTGGAAGTCTGGTAGTAGTAGTAGTAGTAGTAGTAGTAGTAGTAGTAGTAGTAGTAGTATGATTTAAAGGCACAAAGTGCTTGAAGTGTGCCCAGGCCCAGAGCTACTTTGCTGTGCATGACTGTGTTTGACCTCTTGGCTCTGGAAGTCTATTTCTAGGCTTATATAAAGGGTCAAACTTCTTGAAGTGTGCCCAGGCCCAGAGCTACTTTGCTGTGTATGACTGTGTGACCTCTTGGCCCTGGAATTCTGGTGGTAGTAGTAGTATGATTTAAAGGCACAAAGTGAATGAAGTGTGCCCAGGCCCAGAGCTACTTTGCTGGGCATGACTGTGTTTGACCTCTTGGGCCTGGAAGTCTGGTAGTAGTAGTATGATTTAAAGGCACAAAGTGATTGAAGTGTGCCCAGGCCCAGAGCTACTTTGCTGGGCATGAATGTGTTTGACCTCTTGGGCCTGGAAGTCTATTTCTAGGCTTATATAAAGGGTCAAACTTCTTGAAGTGTGCCCAGGCCCAGAGCTACTTTGCTGGGCATGACTGTGTTTGACCTCTTGGGTCTGGAAGTCTGGTAGTAGTAGTAGTATGATTTAAAGGCACAAAGTGATTGAAGTGTGCCCAGGCCCAGAGCTACTTTGCTGGGCATGAATGTGTTTGACCTCTTGGGCCTGGAAGTCTGGTAGTAGTAGTATGATTTAAAGGCACAAAGTGATTGAAGTGTGCCCAGGCCCAGAGCTACTTTGCTGGGCATGAATGTGTTTGACCTCTTGGGCCTGGAAGTCTGGTGGTAGTAGTAGTATGATTTAAAGGTACAAAGTGAATGAAGTGTGCCCAGGCCCAGAGCTACTTTGCTGTGAATGACTGTGTTTGAACTCTTGGGCCTGGAAGTCTATTTCTAGGCTTATATAAAGGGTCAAACATCTTGAATTGTGCCCAGGCCCAGAGCTACTTTGCTGTGCATGACTGTGGTTGACCTCTTGGCCCTGGAAGTCTGGTGGTAGTAGTAGTATGATTTAAAGGCACAAAGTGAATGAAGTGTGCCCAGGCCCAGAGCTACTTTGCTGGGCATGACTGTGTTTGACGTCTTGGGCCTGGAAGTCTGGTAGTAGTAGTATGATTTAAAGGCACAAAGTGATTGAAGTGTGCCCAGGCCCAGAGCTACTTTGCTGGGCATGACTATGTTTGACCTCTTGGGCCTGGAAGTCTGGTAGTAGTAGTATGATTTAAAGGCACAAAGTGATTGAAGTGTGCCCAGGCCCAGAGCTACTTTGCTGGGCATGAATGTGTTTGACCTCTTGGGCCTGGAAGTCTGGTGGTAGTAGTAGTATGATTTAAAGGTACAAAGTGAATGAAGTGTGCCCAGGCCCAGAGCTACTTTGCTGTGCATGACTGTGTTTGAACTCTTGGGCCTGGAAGTCTATTTCTAGGCTTATATAAAGGGTCAAACATCTTGAAGTGTGCCCAGGCCCAGAGCTACTTTGCTGTGCATGACTGTGGTTGACCTCTTGGCCCTGGAAGTCTGGTGGTGGTAGTAGTAGTATGATTTAAAGGCACAAAGTGAATGAAGTGTGCCCAGGCCCAGAGCTACTTTGCTGGGCATGACTGTGTTTGACCTCTTGGGCCTGGAAGTCTGGTAGTAGTAGTATGATTTAAAGGCACAAAGTGATTGAAGTGTGCCCAGGCCCAGAGCTACTTTGCTGGGCATGAATGTGTTTGACCTCTTGGCCCTGGAAGTCTGGTGGTAGTAGTAGTATGATTTAAAGGCACAAAGTGATTGCAGTGTGCCCAGGCCCAGAGCTACTTTGCTGGGCATGACTGTGTTTGACCTCTTGGGCCTGGAAGTCTGGTAGTAGTAGTAGTAGTAGTAGTAGTAGTATGATTTAAAGGTACAAAGTGAATGAAGTGTGCCCAGGCCCAGAGCTACTTTGCTGGGCATGACTGTGTTTGACCTCTTGGGCCTGGAAGTCTATTTCTAGGCTTATATAAAGGGTCAAACTTCTTGAAGTGTGCCCAGGCCCAGAGCTACTTTGCTGTGTATGACTGTGTGACCTCTTGGCCCTGGAATTCTGGTGGTAGTAGTAGTATGATTTAAAGGCACAAAGTGAATGAAGTGTGCCCAGGCCCAGAGCTACTTTGCTGGGCATGACTGTGTTTGACCTCTTGGGCCTGGAAGTCTGGTAGTAGTAGTAGTAGTAGTAGTAGTAGTAGTAGTAGTAGTATGATTTAAAGGTACAAAGTGAATGAAGTGTGCCCAGGCCCAGAGCTACTTTGCTGGGCATGACTGTGTTTGACCTCTTGGGCCTGGAAGTCTATTTCTAGGCTTATATAAAGGGTCAAACATCTTGAAGTGTGCCCAGGCCCAGAGCTACTTTGCTGGGCATGAATGTGTTTGAACTCTTGGGCCTGGAAGTCTGGTAGTAGTAGTATGATTTAAAGGCACAAAGTGATTGAAGTGTGCCCAGGCCCAGAGCTACTTTGCTGGGCATGACTGTGTTTGACCTCTTGGGCCTGGAAGTCTGGTGGTAGTAGTAGTATGATTTAAAGGCACAAAGTGATTGAAGTGTGCCCAGGCCCAGAGCTACTTTGCTGGGCATGACTGTGTTTGACCTCTTGGGCCTGGAAGTCTGGTGGTAGTAGTAGTATGATTTAAAGGCACAAAGTGATTGAAGTGTGCCCAGGCCCAGAGCTACTTTGCTGGGCATGAATGTGTTTGAACTCTTGGGCCTGGAAGTCTGGTAGTAGTAGTAGTAGTAGTAGTAGTAGTAGTAGTAGTAGTATGATTTAAAGGTACAAAGTGAATGAAGTGTGCCCAGGCCCAGAGCTACTTTGCTGGGCATGACTGTGTTTGACGTCTTGGGCCTGGAAGTCTGGTAGTAGTAGTATGATTTAAAGGTACAAAGTGAATGAAGTGTGCCCAGGCCCAGAGCTACTTTGCTGGGCATGACTGTGTTTGACCTCTTGGCTCTGGAAGTCTATTTCTAGGCTTATATAAAGGGTCAAACTTCTTGAAGTGTGCCCAGGCCCAGAGCTACTTTGCTGGGCATGACTGTGTTTGACCTCTGGGGCCTGGAAGTCTGGTAGTAGTAGTATGATTTAAAGGCACAAAGTGATTGAAGTGTGCCCAGGCCCAGAGCTACTTTGCTGGGCATGAATGTGTTTGAACTCTTGGGCCTGGAAGTCTGGTAGTAGTAGTATGATTTAAAGGCACAAAGTGAATGAAGTGTGCCCAGGCCCAGAGCTACTTTGCTGGGCATGACTGTGTTTGACCTCTTGGCTCTGGAAGTCTATTTCTAGGCTTATATACAGGGTCAAACATCTTGAAGTGTGCCCAGGCCCAGAGCTACTTTGCTGGGCATGAATGTGTTTGAACTCTTGGGCCTGGAAGTCTGGTAGTAGTAGTATGATTTAAAGGCACAAAGTGATTGAAGTGTGCCCAGGCCCAGAGCTACTTTGCTGGGCATGACTGTGTTTGACCTCTTGGGCCTGGAAGTCTGGTAGTAGTAGTATGATTTAAAGGCACAAAGTGATTGAAGTGTGCCCAGGCCCAGAGCTACTTTGCTGGGCATGAATGTGTTTGACCTCTTGGGCCTGGAAGTCTGGTGGTAGTAGTAGTATGATTTAAAGGCACAAAGTGAATGAAGTGTGCCCAGGCCCAGAGCTACTTTGCTGTGCATGACTGTGTTTGACCTCTTGGCTCTGGAAGTCTATTTCTAGGCTTATATAAAGGGTCAAACTTCTTGAAGTGTGCCCAGGCCCAGAGCTACTTTGCTGGGCATGACTGTGTTTGACCTCTTGGGCCTGGAAGTCTGGTGGTAGTAGTAGTATGATTTAAAGGCACAAAGTGATTGAAGTGTGCCCAGGCCCAGAGCTACTTTGCTGGGCATGAATGTGTTTGAACTCTTGGGCCTGGAAGTCTATTTCTAGGCTTATATAAAGGGTCAAACATCTTGAAGTGTGCCCAGGCCCAGAGCTACTTTGCTGTGCATGACTGTGGTTAACCTCTTGGCCCTGGAAGTCTGGTGGTAGTAGTAGTATGATTTAAAGGCACAAAGTGAATGAAGTGTGCCCAGGCCCAGAGCTACTTTGCTGGGCATGAATGTGTTTGAACTCTTGGGCCTGGAAGTCTGGTAGTAGTAGTATGATTTAAAGGCACAAAGTGATTGAAGTGTGCCCAGGCCCAGAGCTACTTTGCTGGGCATGACTGTGTTTGACCTCTTGGGCCTGGAAGTCTGGTGGTAGTAGTAGTATGATTTAAAGGCACAAAGTGATTGAAGTGTGCCCAGGCCCAGAGCTACTTTGCTGGGCATGAATGTGTTTGAACTCTTGGGCCTGGAAGTCTATTTCTAGGCTTATATAAAGGGTCAAACTTCTTGAAGTGTGCCCAGGCCCAGAGCTACTTTGCTGGGCATGACTGTGTTTGACCTCTTGGGCCTGGAAGTCTGGTAGTAGTAGTAGTAGTAGTAGTAGTAGTAGTAGTAGTAGTAGTAGTAGTAGTATGATTTAAAGGTACAAAGTGAATGAAGTGTGCCCAGGCCCACAGCTACTTTGCTGGGCATGACTGTGTTTGACCTCTTGGGCCTGAAAGTCTATTTCTAGGCTTATATAAAGGGTCAAACTTCTTGAAGTGTGCCCAGGCCCAGATCTACTTTGCTGGGCATGACTGTGTTTGACCTCTTGGGCCTGGAAGTCTGGTAGTAGTAGTAGTAGTAGTAGTAGTAGTAGTAGTATGATTTAAAGGTACAAAGTGAATGAAGTGTGCCCAGGCCCAGAGCTACTTTGCTGGGCATGACTGTGTTTGACCTCTTGGGCCTGGAAGTCTATTTCTAGGCTTATATAAAGGGTCAAACTTCTTGAAGTGTGCCCAGGCCCAGAGCTACTTTGCTGTGTATGACTGTGTGACCTCTTGGCCCTGGAATTCTGGTGGTAGTAGTAGTATGATTTAAAGGCACAAAGTGAATGAAGTGTGCCCAGGCCCAGAGCTACTTTGCTGGGCATGACTGTGTTTGACCTCTTGGGCCTGGAAGTCTGGTAGTAGTAGTAGTAGTAGTAGTAGTAGTAGTAGTAGTAGTAGTATGATTTAAAGGTACAAAGTGAATGAAGTGTGCCCAGGCCCAGAGCTACTTTGCTGGGCATGACTGTGTTTGACCTCTTGGGCCTGGAAGTCTATTTCTAGGCTTATATAAAGGGTCAAACATCTTGAAGTGTGCCCAGGCCCAGAGCTACTTTGCTGGGCATGAATGTGTTTGAACTCTTGGGCCTGGAAGTCTGGTAGTAGTAGTATGATTTAAAGGCACAAAGTGATTGAAGTGTGCCCAGGCCCAGAGCTACTTTGCTGGGCATGACTGTGTTTGACCTCTTGGGCCTGGAAGTCTGGTGGTAGTAGTAGTATGATTTAAAGGCACAAAGTGATTGAAGTGTGCCCAGGCCCAGAGCTACTTTGCTGGGCATGAATGTGTTTGAACTCTTGGGCCTGGAAGTCTATTTCTAGGCTTATATAAAGGGTCAAACATCTTGAAGTGTGCCCAGGCCCAGAGCTACTTTGCTGTGCATGACTGTGGTTGACCTCTTGGCCCTGGAAGTCTGGTGGTAGTAGTAGTATGATTTAAAGGCACAAAGTGAATGAAGTGTGCCCAGGCCCAGAGCTACTTTGCTGGGCATGAATGTGTTTGAACTCTTGGGCCTGGAAGTCTGGTAGTAGTAGTATGATTTAAAGGCACAAAGTGATTGAAGTGTGCCCAGGCCCAGAGCTACTTTGCTGGGCATGACTGTGTTTGACCTCTTGGGCCTGGAAGTCTGGTGGTAGTAGTAGTATGATTTAAAGGCACAAAGTGATTGAAGTGTGCCCAGGCCCAGAGCTACTTTGCTGGGCATGAATGTGTTTGAACTCTTGGGCCTGGAAGTCTATTTCTAGGCTTATATAAAGGGTCAAACTTCTTGAAGTGTGCCCAGGCCCAGAGCTACTTTGCTGGGCATGACTGTGTTTGACCTCTTGGGCCTGGAAGTCTGGTAGTAGTAGTAGTAGTAGTAGTAGTAGTAGTAGTAGTAGTAGTAGTAGTATGATTTAAAGGTACAAAGTGAATGAAGTGTGCCCAGGCCCACAGCTACTTTGCTGGGCATGACTGTGTTTGACCTCTTGGGCCTGAAAGTCTATTTCTAGGCTTATATAAAGGTTCAAACTTCTTGAAGTGTGCCCAGGCCCAGAGCTACTTTGCTGGGCATGACTGTGTTTGACCTCTGGGGCCTGGAAGTCTGGTAGTAGTAGTATGATTTAAAGACACAAAGTGATTGAAGTGTGCCCAGGCCCAGAGCTACTTTGCTGGGCATGAATGTGTTTGAACTCTTGGGCCTGGAAGTCTGGTAGTAGTAGTATGATTTAAAGGTACAAAGTGAATGAAGTGTGCCCAGGCCCAGAGCTACTTTGCTGTGCATGACTGTGTTTGACCTCTTGGCTCTGGAAGTCTATTTCTAGGCTTATATAAAGGGTCAAACTTCTTGAAGTGTGCCCAGGCCCAGAGCTACTTTGCTGGGCATGACTGTGTTTGACCTCTGGGGCCTGGAAGTCTGGTAGTAGTAGTATGATTTAAAGGCACAAAGTGATTGAAGTGTGCCCAGGCCCAGAGCTACTTTGCTGGGTATGATTCTGTGACCTCTTGGGTCTGGAAATGTGGTACTTTGAATGATTAAAAGAGTGAAACGGTCTGAAGTGTGCGCAGGTGTAAAGCAACCTTGCTAGGCATGAAGGTGTGACCTCCAGGGCCTGGAAGTCTGGTGGTAGTAGTAGTATGATTTAAAGGCACAAAGTGATTGAAGTGTGCCCAGGCCCAGAGCTACTTTGCTGGGCATGAATGTGTTTGACCTCTTGGGCCTGGAAGTCTGGTGGTAGTAGTAGTATGATTTAAAGGTACAAAGTGAATGAAGTGTGCCCAGGCCCAGAGCTACTTTGCTGTGCATGACTGTGTTTGAACTCTTGGGCCTGGAAGTCTATTTCTAGGCTTATATAAAGGGTCAAACATCTTGAAGTGTGCCCAGGCCCAGAGCTACTTTGCTGTGCATGACTGTGGTTGACCTCTTGGCCCTGGAAGTCTGGTGGTAGTAGTAGTATGATTTAAAGGCACAAAGTGAATGAAGTGTGCCCAGGCCCAGAGCTACTTTGCTGGGCATGAATGTGTTTGAACTCTTGGGCCTGGAAGTCTGGTAGTAGTAGTAGTAGTAGTAGTAGTAGTAGTAGTAGTAGTATGATTTAAAGGCACAAAGTGCTTGAAGTGTGCCCAGGCCCAGAGCTACTTTGCTGTGCATGACTGTGTTTGACCTCTTGGCTCTGGAAGTCTATTTCTAGGCTTATATAAAGGGTCAAACTTCTTGAAGTGTGCCCAGGCCCAGAGCTACTTTGCTGTGTATGACTGTGTGACCTCTTGGCCCTGGAATTCTGGTGGTAGTAGTAGTATGATTTAAAGGCACAAAGTGAATGAAGTGTGCCCAGGCCCAGAGCTACTTTGCTGGGCATGACTGTGTTTGACCTCTTGGGCCTGGAAGTCTGGTAGTAGTAGTATGATTTAAAGGCACAAAGTGATTGAAGTGTGCCCAGGCCCAGAGCTACTTTGCTGGGCATGAATGTGTTTGAACTCTTGGGCCTGGAAGTCTATTTCTAGGCTTATATAAAGGGACAAACTTCTTGAAGTGTGCCCAGGCCCAGAGCTACTTTGCTGTGTATGACTGTGTGACCTCTTGGCCCTGGAATTCTGGTGGTAGTAGTAGTAGTAGTAGTATGATTTAAAGGTACAAAGTGAATGAAGTGTGCCCAGGCCCAGAGCTACTTTGCTGGGCATGACTGTGTTTGACCTCTTGGGCCTGGAAGTCTGGTAGTAGTAGTAGTAGTAGTATGATTTAAAGGCACAAAGTGATTGAAGTGTGCCCAGGCCCAGAGCTACTTTGCTGGGCATGAATGTGTTTGAACTCTTGGGCCTGGAAGTCTGGTAGTAGTAGTATGATTTAAAGGTACAAAGTGAATGAAGTGTGCCCAGGCCCAGAGCTACTTTGCTGTGCATGACTGTGTTTGAACTCTTGGGCCTGGAAGTCTATTTCTAGGCTTATATAAAGGGTCAAACATCTTGAAGTGTGCCCAGGCCCAGAGCTACTTTGCTGTGCATGACTGTGGTTGACCTCTTGGCCCTGGAAGTCTGGTGGTAGTAGTAGTATGATTTAAAGGCACAAAGTGAATGAAGTGTGCCCAGGCCCAGAGCTACTTTGCTGGGCATGAATGTGTTTGAACTCTTGGGCCTGGAAGTCTGGTAGTAGTAGTATGATTTAAAGGCACAAAGTGAATGAAGTGTGCCCAGGCCCAGAGCTACTTTGCTGTGCATGACTGTGTTTGACCTCTTGGCTCTGGAAGTCTATTTCTAGGCTTATATAAAGGGTCAAACTTCTTGAAGTGTGCCCAGGCCCAGAGCTACTTTGCTGTGTATGACTGTGTGACCTCTTGGCCCTGGAATTCTGGTGGTAGTAGTAGTAGTATGATTTAAAGGCACAAAGTGAATGAAGTGTGCCCAGGCCCAGAGCTACTTTGCTGGGCATGACTGTGTTTGACCTCTTGGGCCTGGAAGTCTGGTAGTAGTAGTATGATTTAAAGGCACAAAGTGATTGAAGTGTGCCCAGGCCCAGAGCTACTTTGCTGGGCATGAATGTGTTTGAACTCTTGGGCCTGGAAGTCTATTTCTAGGCTTATATAAAGGGACAAACTTCTTGAAGTGTGCCCAGGCCCAGAGCTACTTTGCTGTGTATGACTGTGTGACCTCTTGGCCCTGGAATTCTGGTGGTAGTAGTAGTAGTAGTAGTATGATTTAAAGGTACAAAGTGAATGAAGTGTGCCCAGGCCCAGAGCTACTTTGCTGGGCATGACTGTGTTTGACCTCTTGGGCCTGGAAGTCTGGTAGTAGTAGTAGTAGTAGTAGTAGTAGTAGTAGTAGTAGTATGATTTAAAGGTACAAAGTGAATGAAGTGTGCCCAGGCCCAGAGCTACTTTGCTGGGCATGACTGTGTTTGACCTCTTGGGCCTGGAAGTCTATTTCTAGGCTTATATAAAGGGTCAAACTTCTTGAAGTGTGCCCAGGCCCAGAGCTACTTTGCTGTGCATGACTGTGTTTGACCTCTTGGCTCTGGAAGTCTATTTCTAGGCTTATATAAAGGGTCAAACTTCTTGAAGTGTGCCCAGGCCCAGAGCTACTTTGCTGTGTATGACTGTGTGACCTCTTGGCCCTGGAATTCTGGTGGTAGTAGTAGTATGATTTAAAGGCACAAAGTGAATGAAGTGTGCCCAGGCCCAGAGCTACTTTGCTGGGCATGACTGTGTTTGACCTCTTGGGCCTGGAAGTCTGGTAGTAGTAGTATGATTTAAAGGCACAAAGTGATTGAAGTGTGCCCAGGCCCAGAGCTACTTTGCTGGGCATGAATGTGTTTGAACTCTTGGGCCTGGAAGTCTGGTAGTAGTAGTATGATTTAAAGGTACAAAGTGAATGAAGTGAGCCCAGGCCCAGAGCTACTTTGCTGTGCATGACTGTGTTTGACCTCTTGGGCCTGGAAGTCTATTTCTAGGCTTATATAAATGGTCAAACTTCTTGAAGTGTGCCCAGGCCCAGAGCTACTTTGCTGTGCATGACTGTGTGACCTCTTGGCCCTGGAAGTCTGGTGGTAGTAGTAGTATGATTTAAAGGCACAAAGTGATTGCAGTGTGCCCAGGCCCAGAGCTACTTTGCTGGGCATGACTGTGTTTGACCTCTTGGGCCTGGAAGTCTGGTAGTAGTAGTAGTAGTAGTAGTAGTAGTATGATTTAAAGGTACAAAGTGAATGAAGTGTGCCCAGGCCCAGAGCTACTTTGCTGGGCATGACTGTGTTTGACCTCTTGGGCCTGGAAGTCTATTTCTAGGCTTATATAAATGGTCAAACTTCTTGAAGTGTGCCCAGGCCCAGAGCTACTTTGCTGTGTATGACTGTGTGACCTCTTGGCCCTGGAATTCTGGTGGTAGTAGTAGTATGATTTAAAGGCACAAAGTGAATGAAGTGTGCCCAGGCCCAGAGCTACTTTGCTGGGCATGACTGTGTTTGACCTCTTGGGCCTGGAAGTCTGGTAGTAGTAGTAGTAGTAGTAGTAGTAGTAGTAGTAGTAGTATGATTTAAAGGTACAAAGTGAATGAAGTGTGCCCAGGCCCAGAGCTACTTTGCTGGGCATGACTGTGTTTGACCTCTTGGGCCTGGAAGTCTATTTCTAGGCTTATATAAAGGGTCAAACATCTTGAAGTGTGCCCAGGCCCAGAGCTACTTTGCTGGGCATGAATGTGTTTGAACTCTTGGGCCTGGAAGTCTGGTAGTAGTAGTATGATTTAAAGGCACAAAGTGATTGAAGTGTGCCCAGGCCCAGAGCTACTTTGCTGGGCATGACTGTGTTTGACCTCTTGGGCCTGGAAGTCTGGTGGTAGTAGTAGTATGATTTAAAGGCACAAAGTGATTGAAGTGTGCCCAGGCCCAGAGCTACTTTGCTGGGCATGACTGTGTTTGACCTCTTGGGCCTGGAAGTCTGGTGGTAGTAGTAGTATGATTTAAAGGCACAAAGTGATTGAAGTGTGCCCAGGCCCAGAGCTACTTTGCTGGGCATGAATGTGTTTGACCTCTTGGGCCTGGAAGTCTGGTAGTAGTAGTATGATTTAAAGGCACAAAGTGATTGAAGTGTGCCCAGGCCCAGAGCTACTTTGCTGGGCATGAATGTGTTTGACCTCTTGGGCCTGGAAGTCTGGTGGTAGTAGTAGTATGATTTAAAGGTACAAAGTGAATGAAGTGTGCCCAGGCCCAGAGCTACTTTGCTGTGAATGACTGTGTTTGAACTCTTGGGCCTGGAAGTCTATTTCTAGGCTTATATAAAGGGTCAAACATCTTGAATTGTGCCCAGGCCCAGAGCTACTTTGCTGTGCATGACTGTGGTTGACCTCTTGGCCCTGGAAGTCTGGTGGTAGTAGTAGTATGATTTAAAGGCACAAAGTGAATGAAGTGTGCCCAGGCCCAGAGCTACTTTGCTGGGCATGACTGTGTTTGACGTCTTGGGCCTGGAAGTCTGGTAGTAGTAGTATGATTTAAAGGCACAAAGTGATTGAAGTGTGCCCAGGCCCAGAGCTACTTTGCTGGGCATGACTATGTTTGACCTCTTGGGCCTGGAAGTCTGGTAGTAGTAGTATGATTTAAAGGCACAAAGTGATTGAAGTGTGCCCAGGCCCAGAGCTACTTTGCTGGGCATGAATGTGTTTGACCTCTTGGGCCTGGAAGTCTGGTGGTAGTAGTAGTATGATTTAAAGGTACAAAGTGAATGAAGTGTGCCCAGGCCCAGAGCTACTTTGCTGTGCATGACTGTGTTTGAACTCTTGGGCCTGGAAGTCTATTTCTAGGCTTATATAAAGGGTCAAACATCTTGAAGTGTGCCCAGGCCCAGAGCTACTTTGCTGTGCATGACTGTGGTTGACCTCTTGGCCCTGGAAGTCTGGTGGTGGTAGTAGTAGTATGATTTAAAGGCACAAAGTGAATGAAGTGTGCCCAGGCCCAGAGCTACTTTGCTGGGCATGACTGTGTTTGACCTCTTGGGCCTGGAAGTCTGGTAGTAGTAGTATGATTTAAAGGCACAAAGTGATTGAAGTGTGCCCAGGCCCAGAGCTACTTTGCTGGGCATGAATGTGTTTGACCTCTTGGCCCTGGAAGTCTGGTGGTAGTAGTAGTATGATTTAAAGGCACAAAGTGATTGCAGTGTGCCCAGGCCCAGAGCTACTTTGCTGGGCATGACTGTGTTTGACCTCTTGGGCCTGGAAGTCTGGTAGTAGTAGTAGTAGTAGTAGTAGTAGTATGATTTAAAGGTACAAAGTGAATGAAGTGTGCCCAGGCCCAGAGCTACTTTGCTGGGCATGACTGTGTTTGACCTCTTGGGCCTGGAAGTCTATTTCTAGGCTTATATAAAGGGTCAAACTTCTTGAAGTGTGCCCAGGCCCAGAGCTACTTTGCTGTGTATGACTGTGTGACCTCTTGGCCCTGGAATTCTGGTGGTAGTAGTAGTATGATTTAAAGGCACAAAGTGAATGAAGTGTGCCCAGGCCCAGAGCTACTTTGCTGGGCATGACTGTGTTTGACCTCTTGGGCCTGGAAGTCTGGTAGTAGTAGTAGTAGTAGTAGTAGTAGTAGTAGTAGTAGTATGATTTAAAGGTACAAAGTGAATGAAGTGTGCCCAGGCCCAGAGCTACTTTGCTGGGCATGACTGTGTTTGACCTCTTGGGCCTGGAAGTCTATTTCTAGGCTTATATAAAGGGTCAAACATCTTGAAGTGTGCCCAGGCCCAGAGCTACTTTGCTGGGCATGAATGTGTTTGAACTCTTGGGCCTGGAAGTCTGGTAGTAGTAGTATGATTTAAAGGCACAAAGTGATTGAAGTGTGCCCAGGCCCAGAGCTACTTTGCTGGGCATGACTGTGTTTGACCTCTTGGGCCTGGAAGTCTGGTGGTAGTAGTAGTATGATTTAAAGGCACAAAGTGATTGAAGTGTGCCCAGGCCCAGAGCTACTTTGCTGGGCATGACTGTGTTTGACCTCTTGGGCCTGGAAGTCTGGTGGTAGTAGTAGTATGATTTAAAGGCACAAAGTGATTGAAGTGTGCCCAGGCCCAGAGCTACTTTGCTGGGCATGAATGTGTTTGAACTCTTGGGCCTGGAAGTCTGGTAGTAGTAGTAGTAGTAGTAGTAGTAGTAGTAGTAGTAGTATGATTTAAAGGTACAAAGTGAATGAAGTGTGCCCAGGCCCAGAGCTACTTTGCTGGGCATGACTGTGTTTGACGTCTTGGGCCTGGAAGTCTGGTAGTAGTAGTATGATTTAAAGGTACAAAGTGAATGAAGTGTGCCCAGGCCCAGAGCTACTTTGCTGGGCATGACTGTGTTTGACCTCTTGGCTCTGGAAGTCTATTTCTAGGCTTATATAAAGGGTCAAACTTCTTGAAGTGTGCCCAGGCCCAGAGCTACTTTGCTGGGCATGACTGTGTTTGACCTCTGGGGCCTGGAAGTCTGGTAGTAGTAGTATGATTTAAAGGCACAAAGTGATTGAAGTGTGCCCAGGCCCAGAGCTACTTTGCTGGGCATGAATGTGTTTGAACTCTTGGGCCTGGAAGTCTGGTAGTAGTAGTATGATTTAAAGGCACAAAGTGAATGAAGTGTGCCCAGGCCCAGAGCTACTTTGCTGGGCATGACTGTGTTTGACCTCTTGGCTCTGGAAGTCTATTTCTAGGCTTATATACAGGGTCAAACATCTTGAAGTGTGCCCAGGCCCAGAGCTACTTTGCTGGGCATGAATGTGTTTGAACTCTTGGGCCTGGAAGTCTGGTAGTAGTAGTATGATTTAAAGGCACAAAGTGATTGAAGTGTGCCCAGGCCCAGAGCTACTTTGCTGGGCATGACTGTGTTTGACCTCTTGGGCCTGGAAGTCTGGTAGTAGTAGTATGATTTAAAGGCACAAAGTGATTGAAGTGTGCCCAGGCCCAGAGCTACTTTGCTGGGCATGAATGTGTTTGACCTCTTGGGCCTGGAAGTCTGGTGGTAGTAGTAGTATGATTTAAAGGCACAAAGTGAATGAAGTGTGCCCAGGCCCAGAGCTACTTTGCTGTGCATGACTGTGTTTGACCTCTTGGCTCTGGAAGTCTATTTCTAGGCTTATATAAAGGGTCAAACTTCTTGAAGTGTGCCCAGGCCCAGAGCTACTTTGCTGGGCATGACTGTGTTTGACCTCTTGGGCCTGGAAGTCTGGTGGTAGTAGTAGTATGATTTAAAGGCACAAAGTGATTGAAGTGTGCCCAGGCCCAGAGCTACTTTGCTGGGCATGAATGTGTTTGAACTCTTGGGCCTGGAAGTCTATTTCTAGGCTTATATAAAGGGTCAAACATCTTGAAGTGTGCCCAGGCCCAGAGCTACTTTGCTGTGCATGACTGTGGTTAACCTCTTGGCCCTGGAAGTCTGGTGGTAGTAGTAGTATGATTTAAAGGCACAAAGTGAATGAAGTGTGCCCAGGCCCAGAGCTACTTTGCTGGGCATGAATGTGTTTGAACTCTTGGGCCTGGAAGTCTGGTAGTAGTAGTATGATTTAAAGGCACAAAGTGATTGAAGTGTGCCCAGGCCCAGAGCTACTTTGCTGGGCATGACTGTGTTTGACCTCTTGGGCCTGGAAGTCTGGTGGTAGTAGTAGTATGATTTAAAGGCACAAAGTGATTGAAGTGTGCCCAGGCCCAGAGCTACTTTGCTGGGCATGAATGTGTTTGAACTCTTGGGCCTGGAAGTCTATTTCTAGGCTTATATAAAGGGTCAAACTTCTTGAAGTGTGCCCAGGCCCAGAGCTACTTTGCTGGGCATGACTGTGTTTGACCTCTTGGGCCTGGAAGTCTGGTAGTAGTAGTAGTAGTAGTAGTAGTAGTAGTAGTAGTAGTAGTAGTAGTAGTATGATTTAAAGGTACAAAGTGAATGAAGTGTGCCCAGGCCCACAGCTACTTTGCTGGGCATGACTGTGTTTGACCTCTTGGGCCTGAAAGTCTATTTCTAGGCTTATATAAAGGGTCAAACTTCTTGAAGTGTGCCCAGGCCCAGATCTACTTTGCTGGGCATGACTGTGTTTGACCTCTTGGGCCTGGAAGTCTGGTAGTAGTAGTAGTAGTAGTAGTAGTAGTAGTAGTATGATTTAAAGGTACAAAGTGAATGAAGTGTGCCCAGGCCCAGAGCTACTTTGCTGGGCATGACTGTGTTTGACCTCTTGGGCCTGGAAGTCTATTTCTAGGCTTATATAAAGGGTCAAACTTCTTGAAGTGTGCCCAGGCCCAGAGCTACTTTGCTGTGTATGACTGTGTGACCTCTTGGCCCTGGAATTCTGGTGGTAGTAGTAGTATGATTTAAAGGCACAAAGTGAATGAAGTGTGCCCAGGCCCAGAGCTACTTTGCTGGGCATGACTGTGTTTGACCTCTTGGGCCTGGAAGTCTGGTAGTAGTAGTAGTAGTAGTAGTAGTAGTAGTAGTAGTAGTAGTATGATTTAAAGGTACAAAGTGAATGAAGTGTGCCCAGGCCCAGAGCTACTTTGCTGGGCATGACTGTGTTTGACCTCTTGGGCCTGGAAGTCTATTTCTAGGCTTATATAAAGGGTCAAACATCTTGAAGTGTGCCCAGGCCCAGAGCTACTTTGCTGGGCATGAATGTGTTTGAACTCTTGGGCCTGGAAGTCTGGTAGTAGTAGTATGATTTAAAGGCACAAAGTGATTGAAGTGTGCCCAGGCCCAGAGCTACTTTGCTGGGCATGACTGTGTTTGACCTCTTGGGCCTGGAAGTCTGGTGGTAGTAGTAGTATGATTTAAAGGCACAAAGTGATTGAAGTGTGCCCAGGCCCAGAGCTACTTTGCTGGGCATGAATGTGTTTGAACTCTTGGGCCTGGAAGTCTATTTCTAGGCTTATATAAAGGGTCAAACATCTTGAAGTGTGCCCAGGCCCAGAGCTACTTTGCTGTGCATGACTGTGGTTGACCTCTTGGCCCTGGAAGTCTGGTGGTAGTAGTAGTATGATTTAAAGGCACAAAGTGAATGAAGTGTGCCCAGGCCCAGAGCTACTTTGCTGGGCATGAATGTGTTTGAACTCTTGGGCCTGGAAGTCTGGTAGTAGTAGTATGATTTAAAGGCACAAAGTGATTGAAGTGTGCCCAGGCCCAGAGCTACTTTGCTGGGCATGACTGTGTTTGACCTCTTGGGCCTGGAAGTCTGGTGGTAGTAGTAGTATGATTTAAAGGCACAAAGTGATTGAAGTGTGCCCAGGCCCAGAGCTACTTTGCTGGGCATGAATGTGTTTGAACTCTTGGGCCTGGAAGTCTATTTCTAGGCTTATATAAAGGGTCAAACTTCTTGAAGTGTGCCCAGGCCCAGAGCTACTTTGCTGGGCATGACTGTGTTTGACCTCTTGGGCCTGGAAGTCTGGTAGTAGTAGTAGTAGTAGTAGTAGTAGTAGTAGTAGTAGTAGTAGTAGTAGTATGATTTAAAGGTACAAAGTGAATGAAGTGTGCCCAGGCCCACAGCTACTTTGCTGGGCATGACTGTGTTTGACCTCTTGGGCCTGAAAGTCTATTTCTAGGCTTATATAAAGGGTCAAACTTCTTGAAGTGTGCCCAGGCCCAGAGCTACTTTGCTGGGCATGACTGTGTTTGACCTCTGGGGCCTGGAAGTCTGGTAGTAGTAGTATGATTTAAAGACACAAAGTGATTGAAGTGTGCCCAGGCCCAGAGCTACTTTGCTGGGCATGAATGTGTTTGAACTCTTGGGCCTGGAAGTCTGGTAGTAGTAGTATGATTTAAAGGTACAAAGTGAATGAAGTGTGCCCAGGCCCAGAGCTACTTTGCTGTGCATGACTGTGTTTGACCTCTTGGCTCTGGAAGTCTATTTCTAGGCTTATATAAAGGGTCAAACTTCTTGAAGTGTGCCCAGGCCCAGAGCTACTTTGCTGGGCATGACTGTGTTTGACCTCTGGGGCCTGGAAGTCTGGTAGTAGTAGTATGATTTAAAGGCACAAAGTGATTGAAGTGTGCCCAGGCCCAGAGCTACTTTGCTGGGTATGATTCTGTGACCTCTTGGGTCTGGAAATGTGGTACTTTGAATGATTAAAAGAGTGAAACGGTCTGAAGTGTGCGCAGGTGTAAAGCAACCTTGCTAGGCATGAAGGTGTGACCTCCAGGGCCTGGAAGTCTGGTGGTAGTAGTAGTATGATTTAAAGGCACAAAGTGATTGAAGTGTGCCCAGGCCCAGAGCTACTTTGCTGGGCATGAATGTGTTTGACCTCTTGGGCCTGGAAGTCTGGTGGTAGTAGTAGTATGATTTAAAGGTACAAAGTGAATGAAGTGTGCCCAGGCCCAGAGCTACTTTGCTGTGCATGACTGTGTTTGAACTCTTGGGCCTGGAAGTCTATTTCTAGGCTTATATAAAGGGTCAAACATCTTGAAGTGTGCCCAGGCCCAGAGCTACTTTGCTGTGCATGACTGTGGTTGACCTCTTGGCCCTGGAAGTCTGGTGGTAGTAGTAGTATGATTTAAAGGCACAAAGTGAATGAAGTGTGCCCAGGCCCAGAGCTACTTTGCTGGGCATGAATGTGTTTGAACTCTTGGGCCTGGAAGTCTGGTAGTAGTAGTAGTAGTAGTAGTAGTAGTAGTAGTAGTAGTATGATTTAAAGGCACAAAGTGCTTGAAGTGTGCCCAGGCCCAGAGCTACTTTGCTGTGCATGACTGTGTTTGACCTCTTGGCTCTGGAAGTCTATTTCTAGGCTTATATAAAGGGTCAAACTTCTTGAAGTGTGCCCAGGCCCAGAGCTACTTTGCTGTGTATGACTGTGTGACCTCTTGGCCCTGGAATTCTGGTGGTAGTAGTAGTATGATTTAAAGGCACAAAGTGAATGAAGTGTGCCCAGGCCCAGAGCTACTTTGCTGGGCATGACTGTGTTTGACCTCTTGGGCCTGGAAGTCTGGTAGTAGTAGTATGATTTAAAGGCACAAAGTGATTGAAGTGTGCCCAGGCCCAGAGCTACTTTGCTGGGCATGAATGTGTTTGAACTCTTGGGCCTGGAAGTCTATTTCTAGGCTTATATAAAGGGACAAACTTCTTGAAGTGTGCCCAGGCCCAGAGCTACTTTGCTGTGTATGACTGTGTGACCTCTTGGCCCTGGAATTCTGGTGGTAGTAGTAGTAGTAGTAGTATGATTTAAAGGTACAAAGTGAATGAAGTGTGCCCAGGCCCAGAGCTACTTTGCTGGGCATGACTGTGTTTGACCTCTTGGGCCTGGAAGTCTGGTAGTAGTAGTAGTAGTAGTATGATTTAAAGGCACAAAGTGATTGAAGTGTGCCCAGGCCCAGAGCTACTTTGCTGGGCATGAATGTGTTTGAACTCTTGGGCCTGGAAGTCTGGTAGTAGTAGTATGATTTAAAGGTACAAAGTGAATGAAGTGTGCCCAGGCCCAGAGCTACTTTGCTGTGCATGACTGTGTTTGAACTCTTGGGCCTGGAAGTCTATTTCTAGGCTTATATAAAGGGTCAAACATCTTGAAGTGTGCCCAGGCCCAGAGCTACTTTGCTGTGCATGACTGTGGTTGACCTCTTGGCCCTGGAAGTCTGGTGGTAGTAGTAGTATGATTTAAAGGCACAAAGTGAATGAAGTGTGCCCAGGCCCAGAGCTACTTTGCTGGGCATGAATGTGTTTGAACTCTTGGGCCTGGAAGTCTGGTAGTAGTAGTATGATTTAAAGGCACAAAGTGAATGAAGTGTGCCCAGGCCCAGAGCTACTTTGCTGTGCATGACTGTGTTTGACCTCTTGGCTCTGGAAGTCTATTTCTAGGCTTATATAAAGGGTCAAACTTCTTGAAGTGTGCCCAGGCCCAGAGCTACTTTGCTGTGTATGACTGTGTGACCTCTTGGCCCTGGAATTCTGGTGGTAGTAGTAGTAGTATGATTTAAAGGCACAAAGTGAATGAAGTGTGCCCAGGCCCAGAGCTACTTTGCTGGGCATGACTGTGTTTGACCTCTTGGGCCTGGAAGTCTGGTAGTAGTAGTATGATTTAAAGGCACAAAGTGATTGAAGTGTGCCCAGGCCCAGAGCTACTTTGCTGGGCATGAATGTGTTTGAACTCTTGGGCCTGGAAGTCTATTTCTAGGCTTATATAAAGGGACAAACTTCTTGAAGTGTGCCCAGGCCCAGAGCTACTTTGCTGTGTATGACTGTGTGACCTCTTGGCCCTGGAATTCTGGTGGTAGTAGTAGTAGTAGTAGTATGATTTAAAGGTACAAAGTGAATGAAGTGTGCCCAGGCCCAGAGCTACTTTGCTGGGCATGACTGTGTTTGACCTCTTGGGCCTGGAAGTCTGGTAGTAGTAGTAGTAGTAGTAGTAGTAGTAGTAGTAGTAGTATGATTTAAAGGTACAAAGTGAATGAAGTGTGCCCAGGCCCAGAGCTACTTTGCTGGGCATGACTGTGTTTGACCTCTTGGGCCTGGAAGTCTATTTCTAGGCTTATATAAAGGGTCAAACTTCTTGAAGTGTGCCCAGGCCCAGAGCTACTTTGCTGTGCATGACTGTGTTTGACCTCTTGGCTCTGGAAGTCTATTTCTAGGCTTATATAAAGGGTCAAACTTCTTGAAGTGTGCCCAGGCCCAGAGCTACTTTGCTGTGTATGACTGTGTGACCTCTTGGCCCTGGAATTCTGGTGGTAGTAGTAGTATGATTTAAAGGCACAAAGTGAATGAAGTGTGCCCAGGCCCAGAGCTACTTTGCTGGGCATGACTGTGTTTGACCTCTTGGGCCTGGAAGTCTGGTAGTAGTAGTATGATTTAAAGGCACAAAGTGATTGAAGTGTGCCCAGGCCCAGAGCTACTTTGCTGGGCATGAATGTGTTTGAACTCTTGGGCCTGGAAGTCTGGTAGTAGTAGTATGATTTAAAGGTACAAAGTGAATGAAGTGAGCCCAGGCCCAGAGCTACTTTGCTGTGCATGACTGTGTTTGACCTCTTGGGCCTGGAAGTCTATTTCTAGGCTTATATAAATGGTCAAACTTCTTGAAGTGTGCCCAGGCCCAGAGCTACTTTGCTGTGCATGACTGTGTGACCTCTTGGCCCTGGAAGTCTGGTGGTAGTAGTAGTATGATTTAAAGGCACAAAGTGATTGCAGTGTGCCCAGGCCCAGAGCTACTTTGCTGGGCATGACTGTGTTTGACCTCTTGGGCCTGGAAGTCTGGTAGTAGTAGTAGTAGTAGTAGTAGTAGTATGATTTAAAGGTACAAAGTGAATGAAGTGTGCCCAGGCCCAGAGCTACTTTGCTGGGCATGACTGTGTTTGACCTCTTGGGCCTGGAAGTCTATTTCTAGGCTTATATAAAGGGTCAAACTTCTTGAAGTGTGCCCAGGCCCAGAGCTACTTTGCTGTGTATGACTGTGTGACCTCTTGGCCCTGGAATTCTGGTGGTAGTAGTAGTATGATTTAAAGGCACAAAGTGAATGAAGTGTGCCCAGGCCCAGAGCTACTTTGCTGGGCATGACTGTGTTTGACCTCTTGGGCCTGGAAGTCTGGTAGTAGTAGTAGTAGTAGTAGTAGTAGTAGTAGTAGTAGTATGATTTAAAGGTACAAAGTGAATGAAGTGTGCCCAGGCCCAGAGCTACTTTGCTGGGCATGACTGTGTTTGACCTCTTGGGCCTGGAAGTCTATTTCTAGGCTTATATAAAGGGTCAAACATCTTGAAGTGTGCCCAGGCCCAGAGCTACTTTGCTGGGCATGAATGTGTTTGAACTCTTGGGCCTGGAAGTCTGGTAGTAGTAGTATGATTTAAAGGCACAAAGTGATTGAAGTGTGCCCAGGCCCAGAGCTACTTTGCTGGGCATGACTGTGTTTGACCTCTTGGGCCTGGAAGTCTGGTGGTAGTAGTAGTATGATTTAAAGGCACAAAGTGATTGAAGTGTGCCCAGGCCCAGAGCTACTTTGCTGGGCATGACTGTGTTTGACCTCTTGGGCCTGGAAGTCTGGTGGTAGTAGTAGTATGATTTAAAGGCACAAAGTGATTGAAGTGTGCCCAGGCCCAGAGCTACTTTGCTGGGCATGAATGTGTTTGAACTCTTGGGCCTGGAAGTCTGGTAGTAGTAGTAGTAGTAGTAGTAGTAGTAGTAGTAGTAGTATGATTTAAAGGCACAAAGTGAATGAAGTGTGCCCAGGCCCAGAGCTACTTTGCTGGGCATGACTGTGTTTGACCTCTTGGGCCTGGAAGTCTGGTGGTAGTAGTAGTATGATTTAAAGGCACAAAGTGATTGAAGTGTGCCCAGGCCCAGAGCTACTTTGCTGGGCATGAATGTGTTTGAACTCTTGGGCCTGGAAGTCTATTTCTAGGCTTATATAAAGGGTCAAACATCTTGAAGTGTGCCCAGGCCCAGAGCTACTTTGCTGTGCATGACTGTGGTTGACCTCTTGGCCCTGGAAGTCTGGTGGTAGTAGTAGTATGATTTAAAGGCACAAAGTGAATGAAGTGTGCCCAGGCCCAGAGCTACTTTGCTGGGCATGAATGTGTTTGAACTCTTGGGCCTGGAAGTCTGGTAGTAGTAGTATGATTTAAAGGCACAAAGTGATTGAAGTGTGCCCAGGCCCAGAGCTACTTTGCTGGGCATGACTGTGTTTGACCTCTTGGGCCTGGAAGTCTGGTGGTAGTAGTAGTATGATTTAAAGGCACAAAGTGATTGAAGTGTGCCCAGGCCCAGAGCTACTTTGCTGGGCATGAATGTGTTTGAACTCTTGGGCCTGGAAGTCTATTTCTAGGCTTATATAAAGGGTCAAACTTCTTGAAGTGTGCCCAGGCCCAGAGCTACTTTGCTGGGCATGACTGTGTTTGACCTCTTGGGCCTGGAAGTCTGGTAGTAGTAGTAGTAGTAGTAGTAGTAGTAGTAGTAGTAGTAGTAGTAGTATGATTTAAAGGTACAAAGTGAATGAAGTGTGCCCAGGCCCACAGCTACTTTGCTGGGCATGACTGTGTTTGACCTCTTGGGCCTGAAAGTCTATTTCTAGGCTTATATAAAGGGTCAAACTTCTTGAAGTGTGCCCAGGCCCAGAGCTACTTTGCTGGGCATGACTGTGTTTGACCTCTGGGGCCTGGAAGTCTGGTAGTAGTAGTATGATTTAAAGACACAAAGTGATTGAAGTGTGCCCAGGCCCAGAGCTACTTTGCTGGGCATGAATGTGTTTGAACTCTTGGGCCTGGAAGTCTGGTAGTAGTAGTATGATTTAAAGGTACAAAGTGAATGAAGTGTGCCCAGGCCCAGAGCTACTTTGCTGTGCATGACTGTGTTTGACCTCTTGGCTCTGGAAGTCTATTTCTAGGCTTATATAAAGGGTCAAACTTCTTGAAGTGTGCCCAGGCCCAGAGCTACTTTGCTGGGCATGACTGTGTTTGACCTCTGGGGCCTGGAAGTCTGGTAGTAGTAGTATGATTTAAAGGCACAAAGTGATTGAAGTGTGCCCAGGCCCAGAGCTACTTTGCTGGGTATGATTCTGTGACCTCTTGGGTCTGGAAATGTGGTACTTTGAATGATTAAAAGAGTGAAACGGTCTGAAGTGTGCGCAGGTGTAAAGCAACCTTGCTAGGCATGAAGGTGTGACCTCCAGGGCCTGGAAGTCTGGTGGTAGTAGTAGTATGATTTAAAGGCACAAAGTGATTGAAGTGTGCCCAGGCCCAGAGCTACTTTGCTGGGCATGAATGTGTTTGACCTCTTGGGCCTGGAAGTCTGGTGGTAGTAGTAGTATGATTTAAAGGTACAAAGTGAATGAAGTGTGCCCAGGCCCAGAGCTACTTTGCTGTGCATGACTGTGTTTGAACTCTTGGGCCTGGAAGTCTATTTCTAGGCTTATATAAAGGGTCAAACATCTTGAAGTGTGCCCAGGCCCAGAGCTACTTTGCTGTGCATGACTGTGGTTGACCTCTTGGCCCTGGAAGTCTGGTGGTAGTAGTAGTATGATTTAAAGGCACAAAGTGATTGAAGTGTGCCCAGGCCCAGAGCTACTTTGCTGGGCATGAATGTGTTTGACCTCTTGGGCCTGGAAGTCTGGTAGTAGTAGTAGTAGTAGTAGTAGTAGTAGTAGTAGTAGTAGTAGTATGATTTAAAGGCACAAAGTGCTTGAAGTGTGCCCAGGCCCAGAGCTACTTTGCTGTGCATGACTGTGTTTGACCTCTTGGCTCTGGAAGTCTATTTCTAGGCTTATATAAAGGGTCAAACTTCTTGAAGTGTGCCCAGGCCCAGAGCTACTTTGCTGTGTATGACTGTGTGACCTCTTGGCCCTGGAATTCTGGTGGTAGTAGTAGTATGATTTAAAGGCACAAAGTGAATGAAGTGTGCCCAGGCCCAGAGCTACTTTGCTGGGCATGACTGTGTTTGACCTCTTGGGCCTGGAAGTCTGGTAGTAGTAGTATGATTTAAAGGCACAAAGTGATTGAAGTGTGCCCAGGCCCAGAGCTACTTTGCTGGGCATGAATGTGTTTGACCTCTTGGGCCTGGAAGTCTATTTCTAGGCTTATATAAAGGGTCAAACTTCTTGAAGTGTGCCCAGGCCCAGAGCTACTTTGCTGGGCATGACTGTGTTTGACCTCTTGGGTCTGGAAGTCTGGTAGTAGTAGTAGTATGATTTAAAGGCACAAAGTGATTGAAGTGTGCCCAGGCCCAGAGCTACTTTGCTGGGCATGAATGTGTTTGACCTCTTGGGCCTGGAAGTCTGGTAGTAGTAGTATGATTTAAAGGCACAAAGTGATTGAAGTGTGCCCAGGCCCAGAGCTACTTTGCTGGGCATGAATGTGTTTGACCTCTTGGGCCTGGAAGTCTGGTGGTAGTAGTAGTATGATTTAAAGGTACAAAGTGAATGAAGTGTGCCCAGGCCCAGAGCTACTTTGCTGTGAATGACTGTGTTTGAACTCTTGGGCCTGGAAGTCTATTTCTAGGCTTATATAAAGGGTCAAACATCTTGAATTGTGCCCAGGCCCAGAGCTACTTTGCTGTGCATGACTGTGGTTGACCTCTTGGCCCTGGAAGTCTGGTGGTAGTAGTAGTATGATTTAAAGGCACAAAGTGAATGAAGTGTGCCCAGGCCCAGAGCTACTTTGCTGGGCATGACTGTGTTTGACGTCTTGGGCCTGGAAGTCTGGTAGTAGTAGTATGATTTAAAGGCACAAAGTGATTGAAGTGTGCCCAGGCCCAGAGCTACTTTGCTGGGCATGACTATGTTTGACCTCTTGGGCCTGGAAGTCTGGTAGTAGTAGTATGATTTAAAGGCACAAAGTGATTGAAGTGTGCCCAGGCCCAGAGCTACTTTGCTGGGCATGAATGTGTTTGACCTCTTGGGCCTGGAAGTCTGGTGGTAGTAGTAGTATGATTTAAAGGTACAAAGTGAATGAAGTGTGCCCAGGCCCAGAGCTACTTTGCTGTGCATGACTGTGTTTGAACTCTTGGGCCTGGAAGTCTATTTCTAGGCTTATATAAAGGGTCAAACATCTTGAAGTGTGCCCAGGCCCAGAGCTACTTTGCTGTGCATGACTGTGGTTGACCTCTTGGCCCTGGAAGTCTGGTGGTGGTAGTAGTAGTATGATTTAAAGGCACAAAGTGAATGAAGTGTGCCCAGGCCCAGAGCTACTTTGCTGGGCATGACTGTGTTTGACCTCTTGGGCCTGGAAGTCTGGTAGTAGTAGTATGATTTAAAGGCACAAAGTGATTGAAGTGTGCCCAGGCCCAGAGCTACTTTGCTGGGCATGAATGTGTTTGACCTCTTGGCCCTGGAAGTCTGGTGGTAGTAGTAGTATGATTTAAAGGCACAAAGTGATTGCAGTGTGCCCAGGCCCAGAGCTACTTTGCTGGGCATGACTGTGTTTGACCTCTTGGGCCTGGAAGTCTGGTAGTAGTAGTAGTAGTAGTAGTAGTAGTATGATTTAAAGGTACAAAGTGAATGAAGTGTGCCCAGGCCCAGAGCTACTTTGCTGGGCATGACTGTGTTTGACCTCTTGGGCCTGGAAGTCTATTTCTAGGCTTATATAAAGGGTCAAACTTCTTGAAGTGTGCCCAGGCCCAGAGCTACTTTGCTGTGTATGACTGTGTGACCTCTTGGCCCTGGAATTCTGGTGGTAGTAGTAGTATGATTTAAAGGCACAAAGTGAATGAAGTGTGCCCAGGCCCAGAGCTACTTTGCTGGGCATGACTGTGTTTGACCTCTTGGGCCTGGAAGTCTGGTAGTAGTAGTAGTAGTAGTAGTAGTAGTAGTAGTAGTAGTATGATTTAAAGGTACAAAGTGAATGAAGTGTGCCCAGGCCCAGAGCTACTTTGCTGGGCATGACTGTGTTTGACCTCTTGGGCCTGGAAGTCTATTTCTAGGCTTATATAAAGGGTCAAACATCTTGAAGTGTGCCCAGGCCCAGAGCTACTTTGCTGGGCATGAATGTGTTTGAACTCTTGGGCCTGGAAGTCTGGTAGTAGTAGTATGATTTAAAGGCACAAAGTGATTGAAGTGTGCCCAGGCCCAGAGCTACTTTGCTGGGCATGACTGTGTTTGACCTCTTGGGCCTGGAAGTCTGGTGGTAGTAGTAGTATGATTTAAAGGCACAAAGTGATTGAAGTGTGCCCAGGCCCAGAGCTACTTTGCTGGGCATGACTGTGTTTGACCTCTTGGGCCTGGAAGTCTGGTGGTAGTAGTAGTATGATTTAAAGGCACAAAGTGATTGAAGTGTGCCCAGGCCCAGAGCTACTTTGCTGGGCATGAATGTGTTTGAACTCTTGGGCCTGGAAGTCTGGTAGTAGTAGTAGTAGTAGTAGTAGTAGTAGTAGTAGTAGTATGATTTAAAGGTACAAAGTGAATGAAGTGTGCCCAGGCCCAGAGCTACTTTGCTGGGCATGACTGTGTTTGACGTCTTGGGCCTGGAAGTCTGGTAGTAGTAGTATGATTTAAAGGTACAAAGTGAATGAAGTGTGCCCAGGCCCAGAGCTACTTTGCTGGGCATGACTGTGTTTGACCTCTTGGCTCTGGAAGTCTATTTCTAGGCTTATATAAAGGGTCAAACTTCTTGAAGTGTGCCCAGGCCCAGAGCTACTTTGCTGGGCATGACTGTGTTTGACCTCTGGGGCCTGGAAGTCTGGTAGTAGTAGTATGATTTAAAGGCACAAAGTGATTGAAGTGTGCCCAGGCCCAGAGCTACTTTGCTGGGCATGAATGTGTTTGAACTCTTGGGCCTGGAAGTCTGGTAGTAGTAGTATGATTTAAAGGCACAAAGTGAATGAAGTGTGCCCAGGCCCAGAGCTACTTTGCTGGGCATGACTGTGTTTGACCTCTTGGCTCTGGAAGTCTATTTCTAGGCTTATATACAGGGTCAAACATCTTGAAGTGTGCCCAGGCCCAGAGCTACTTTGCTGGGCATGAATGTGTTTGAACTCTTGGGCCTGGAAGTCTGGTAGTAGTAGTATGATTTAAAGGCACAAAGTGATTGAAGTGTGCCCAGGCCCAGAGCTACTTTGCTGGGCATGACTGTGTTTGACCTCTTGGGCCTGGAAGTCTGGTAGTAGTAGTATGATTTAAAGGCACAAAGTGATTGAAGTGTGCCCAGGCCCAGAGCTACTTTGC
Source organism: Electrophorus electricus (assembly GCF_041902795.1). Classification (NCBI taxonomy): domain Eukaryota; kingdom Metazoa; phylum Chordata; class Actinopteri; order Gymnotiformes; family Gymnotidae; genus Electrophorus; species Electrophorus electricus. The sequence goes on from NW_027658806.1 coordinate 367,197, forward strand.
TGGGCATGAATGTGTTTGACCTCTTGGGCCTGGAAGTCTGGTGGTAGTAGTAGTATGATTTAAAGGCACAAAGTGAATGAAGTGTGCCCAGGCCCAGAGCTACTTTGCTGTGCATGACTGTGTTTGACCTCTTGGCTCTGGAAGTCTATTTCTAGGCTTATATAAAGGGTCAAACTTCTTGAAGTGTGCCCAGGCCCAGAGCTACTTTGCTGGGCATGACTGTGTTTGACCTCTTGGGCCTGGAAGTCTGGTGGTAGTAGTAGTATGATTTAAAGGCACAAAGTGATTGAAGTGTGCCCAGGCCCAGAGCTACTTTGCTGGGCATGAATGTGTTTGAACTCTTGGGCCTGGAAGTCTATTTCTAGGCTTATATAAAGGGTCAAACATCTTGAAGTGTGCCCAGGCCCAGAGCTACTTTGCTGTGCATGACTGTGGTTAACCTCTTGGCCCTGGAAGTCTGGTGGTAGTAGTAGTATGATTTAAAGGCACAAAGTGAATGAAGTGTGCCCAGGCCCAGAGCTACTTTGCTGGGCATGAATGTGTTTGAACTCTTGGGCCTGGAAGTCTGGTAGTAGTAGTATGATTTAAAGGCACAAAGTGATTGAAGTGTGCCCAGGCCCAGAGCTACTTTGCTGGGCATGACTGTGTTTGACCTCTTGGGCCTGGAAGTCTGGTGGTAGTAGTAGTATGATTTAAAGGCACAAAGTGATTGAAGTGTGCCCAGGCCCAGAGCTACTTTGCTGGGCATGAATGTGTTTGAACTCTTGGGCCTGGAAGTCTATTTCTAGGCTTATATAAAGGGTCAAACTTCTTGAAGTGTGCCCAGGCCCAGAGCTACTTTGCTGGGCATGACTGTGTTTGACCTCTTGGGCCTGGAAGTCTGGTAGTAGTAGTAGTAGTAGTAGTAGTAGTAGTAGTAGTAGTAGTAGTAGTAGTAGTATGATTTAAAGGTACAAAGTGAATGAAGTGTGCCCAGGCCCACAGCTACTTTGCTGGGCATGACTGTGTTTGACCTCTTGGGCCTGAAAGTCTATTTCTAGGCTTATATAAAGGGTCAAACTTCTTGAAGTGTGCCCAGGCCCAGATCTACTTTGCTGGGCATGACTGTGTTTGACCTCTTGGGCCTGGAAGTCTGGTAGTAGTAGTAGTAGTAGTAGTAGTAGTAGTAGTATGATTTAAAGGTACAAAGTGAATGAAGTGTGCCCAGGCCCAGAGCTACTTTGCTGGGCATGACTGTGTTTGACCTCTTGGGCCTGGAAGTCTATTTCTAGGCTTATATAAAGGGTCAAACTTCTTGAAGTGTGCCCAGGCCCAGAGCTACTTTGCTGTGTATGACTGTGTGACCTCTTGGCCCTGGAATTCTGGTGGTAGTAGTAGTATGATTTAAAGGCACAAAGTGAATGAAGTGTGCCCAGGCCCAGAGCTACTTTGCTGGGCATGACTGTGTTTGACCTCTTGGGCCTGGAAGTCTGGTAGTAGTAGTAGTAGTAGTAGTAGTAGTAGTAGTAGTAGTATGATTTAAAGGTACAAAGTGAATGAAGTGTGCCCAGGCCCAGAGCTACTTTGCTGGGCATGACTGTGTTTGACCTCTTGGGCCTGGAAGTCTATTTCTAGGCTTATATAAAGGGTCAAACATCTTGAAGTGTGCCCAGGCCCAGAGCTACTTTGCTGGGCATGAATGTGTTTGAACTCTTGGGCCTGGAAGTCTGGTAGTAGTAGTATGATTTAAAGGCACAAAGTGATTGAAGTGTGCCCAGGCCCAGAGCTACTTTGCTGGGCATGACTGTGTTTGACCTCTTGGGCCTGGAAGTCTGGTGGTAGTAGTAGTATGATTTAAAGGCACAAAGTGATTGAAGTGTGCCCAGGCCCAGAGCTACTTTGCTGGGCATGAATGTGTTTGAACTCTTGGGCCTGGAAGTCTATTTCTAGGCTTATATAAAGGGTCAAACATCTTGAAGTGTGCCCAGGCCCAGAGCTACTTTGCTGTGCATGACTGTGGTTGACCTCTTGGCCCTGGAAGTCTGGTGGTAGTAGTAGTATGATTTAAAGGCACAAAGTGAATGAAGTGTGCCCAGGCCCAGAGCTACTTTGCTGGGCATGAATGTGTTTGAACTCTTGGGCCTGGAAGTCTGGTAGTAGTAGTATGATTTAAAGGCACAAAGTGATTGAAGTGTGCCCAGGCCCAGAGCTACTTTGCTGGGCATGACTGTGTTTGACCTCTTGGGCCTGGAAGTCTGGTGGTAGTAGTAGTATGATTTAAAGGCACAAAGTGATTGAAGTGTGCCCAGGCCCAGAGCTACTTTGCTGGGCATGAATGTGTTTGAACTCTTGGGCCTGGAAGTCTATTTCTAGGCTTATATAAAGGGTCAAACTTCTTGAAGTGTGCCCAGGCCCAGAGCTACTTTGCTGGGCATGACTGTGTTTGACCTCTTGGGCCTGGAAGTCTGGTAGTAGTAGTAGTAGTAGTAGTAGTAGTAGTAGTAGTAGTAGTAGTAGTATGATTTAAAGGTACAAAGTGAATGAAGTGTGCCCAGGCCCACAGCTACTTTGCTGGGCATGACTGTGTTTGACCTCTTGGGCCTGAAAGTCTATTTCTAGGCTTATATAAAGGGTCAAACTTCTTGAAGTGTGCCCAGGCCCAGAGCTACTTTGCTGGGCATGACTGTGTTTGACCTCTGGGGCCTGGAAGTCTGGTAGTAGTAGTATGATTTAAAGACACAAAGTGATTGAAGTGTGCCCAGGCCCAGAGCTACTTTGCTGGGCATGAATGTGTTTGAACTCTTGGGCCTGGAAGTCTGGTAGTAGTAGTATGATTTAAAGGTACAAAGTGAATGAAGTGTGCCCAGGCCCAGAGCTACTTTGCTGTGCATGACTGTGTTTGACCTCTTGGCTCTGGAAGTCTATTTCTAGGCTTATATAAAGGGTCAAACTTCTTGAAGTGTGCCCAGGCCCAGAGCTACTTTGCTGGGCATGACTGTGTTTGACCTCTGGGGCCTGGAAGTCTGGTAGTAGTAGTATGATTTAAAGGCACAAAGTGATTGAAGTGTGCCCAGGCCCAGAGCTACTTTGCTGGGTATGATTCTGTGACCTCTTGGGTCTGGAAATGTGGTACTTTGAATGATTAAAAGAGTGAAACGGTCTGAAGTGTGCGCAGGTGTAAAGCAACCTTGCTAGGCATGAAGGTGTGACCTCCAGGGCCTGGAAGTCTGGTGGTAGTAGTAGTATGATTTAAAGGCACAAAGTGATTGAAGTGTGCCCAGGCCCAGAGCTACTTTGCTGGGCATGAATGTGTTTGACCTCTTGGGCCTGGAAGTCTGGTGGTAGTAGTAGTATGATTTAAAGGTACAAAGTGAATGAAGTGTGCCCAGGCCCAGAGCTACTTTGCTGTGCATGACTGTGTTTGAACTCTTGGGCCTGGAAGTCTATTTCTAGGCTTATATAAAGGGTCAAACATCTTGAAGTGTGCCCAGGCCCAGAGCTACTTTGCTGTGCATGACTGTGGTTGACCTCTTGGCCCTGGAAGTCTGGTGGTAGTAGTAGTATGATTTAAAGGCACAAAGTGAATGAAGTGTGCCCAGGCCCAGAGCTACTTTGCTGGGCATGAATGTGTTTGAACTCTTGGGCCTGGAAGTCTGGTAGTAGTAGTAGTAGTAGTAGTAGTAGTAGTAGTAGTAGTATGATTTAAAGGCACAAAGTGCTTGAAGTGTGCCCAGGCCCAGAGCTACTTTGCTGTGCATGACTGTGTTTGACCTCTTGGCTCTGGAAGTCTATTTCTAGGCTTATATAAAGGGTCAAACTTCTTGAAGTGTGCCCAGGCCCAGAGCTACTTTGCTGTGTATGACTGTGTGACCTCTTGGCCCTGGAATTCTGGTGGTAGTAGTAGTATGATTTAAAGGCACAAAGTGAATGAAGTGTGCCCAGGCCCAGAGCTACTTTGCTGGGCATGACTGTGTTTGACCTCTTGGGCCTGGAAGTCTGGTAGTAGTAGTATGATTTAAAGGCACAAAGTGATTGAAGTGTGCCCAGGCCCAGAGCTACTTTGCTGGGCATGAATGTGTTTGAACTCTTGGGCCTGGAAGTCTATTTCTAGGCTTATATAAAGGGACAAACTTCTTGAAGTGTGCCCAGGCCCAGAGCTACTTTGCTGTGTATGACTGTGTGACCTCTTGGCCCTGGAATTCTGGTGGTAGTAGTAGTAGTAGTAGTATGATTTAAAGGTACAAAGTGAATGAAGTGTGCCCAGGCCCAGAGCTACTTTGCTGGGCATGACTGTGTTTGACCTCTTGGGCCTGGAAGTCTGGTAGTAGTAGTAGTAGTAGTATGATTTAAAGGCACAAAGTGATTGAAGTGTGCCCAGGCCCAGAGCTACTTTGCTGGGCATGAATGTGTTTGAACTCTTGGGCCTGGAAGTCTGGTAGTAGTAGTATGATTTAAAGGTACAAAGTGAATGAAGTGTGCCCAGGCCCAGAGCTACTTTGCTGTGCATGACTGTGTTTGAACTCTTGGGCCTGGAAGTCTATTTCTAGGCTTATATAAAGGGTCAAACATCTTGAAGTGTGCCCAGGCCCAGAGCTACTTTGCTGTGCATGACTGTGGTTGACCTCTTGGCCCTGGAAGTCTGGTGGTAGTAGTAGTATGATTTAAAGGCACAAAGTGAATGAAGTGTGCCCAGGCCCAGAGCTACTTTGCTGGGCATGAATGTGTTTGAACTCTTGGGCCTGGAAGTCTGGTAGTAGTAGTATGATTTAAAGGCACAAAGTGAATGAAGTGTGCCCAGGCCCAGAGCTACTTTGCTGTGCATGACTGTGTTTGACCTCTTGGCTCTGGAAGTCTATTTCTAGGCTTATATAAAGGGTCAAACTTCTTGAAGTGTGCCCAGGCCCAGAGCTACTTTGCTGTGTATGACTGTGTGACCTCTTGGCCCTGGAATTCTGGTGGTAGTAGTAGTAGTATGATTTAAAGGCACAAAGTGAATGAAGTGTGCCCAGGCCCAGAGCTACTTTGCTGGGCATGACTGTGTTTGACCTCTTGGGCCTGGAAGTCTGGTAGTAGTAGTATGATTTAAAGGCACAAAGTGATTGAAGTGTGCCCAGGCCCAGAGCTACTTTGCTGGGCATGAATGTGTTTGAACTCTTGGGCCTGGAAGTCTATTTCTAGGCTTATATAAAGGGACAAACTTCTTGAAGTGTGCCCAGGCCCAGAGCTACTTTGCTGTGTATGACTGTGTGACCTCTTGGCCCTGGAATTCTGGTGGTAGTAGTAGTAGTAGTAGTATGATTTAAAGGTACAAAGTGAATGAAGTGTGCCCAGGCCCAGAGCTACTTTGCTGGGCATGACTGTGTTTGACCTCTTGGGCCTGGAAGTCTGGTAGTAGTAGTAGTAGTAGTAGTAGTAGTAGTAGTAGTAGTATGATTTAAAGGTACAAAGTGAATGAAGTGTGCCCAGGCCCAGAGCTACTTTGCTGGGCATGACTGTGTTTGACCTCTTGGGCCTGGAAGTCTATTTCTAGGCTTATATAAAGGTACAAAGTGAATGAAGTGTGCCCAGGCCCAGAGCTACTTTGCTGTGCATGACTGTGTTTGACCTCTTGGCTCTGGAAGTCTATTTCTAGGCTTATATAAAGGGTCAAACTTCTTGAAGTGTGCCCAGGCCCAGAGCTACTTTGCTGTGTATGACTGTGTGACCTCTTGGCCCTGGAATTCTGGTGGTAGTAGTAGTATGATTTAAAGGCACAAAGTGAATGAAGTGTGCCCAGGCCCAGAGCTACTTTGCTGGGCATGACTGTGTTTGACCTCTTGGGCCTGGAAGTCTGGTAGTAGTAGTATGATTTAAAGGCACAAAGTGATTGAAGTGTGCCCAGGCCCAGAGCTACTTTGCTGGGCATGAATGTGTTTGAACTCTTGGGCCTGGAAGTCTGGTAGTAGTAGTAGATTTAAAGGTACAAAGTGAATGAAGTGAGCCCAGGCCCAGAGCTACTTTGCTGTGCATGACTGTGTTTGACCTCTTGGGCCTGGAAGTCTATTTCTAGGCTTATATAAATGGTCAAACTTCTTGAAGTGTGCCCAGGCCCAGAGCTACTTTGCTGTGCATGACTGTGTGACCTCTTGGCCCTGGAAGTCTGGTGGTAGTAGTAGTATGATTTAAAGGCACAAAGTGATTGCAGTGTGCCCAGGCCCAGAGCTACTTTGCTGGGCATGACTGTGTTTGACCTCTTGGGCCTGGAAGTCTGGTAGTAGTAGTAGTAGTAGTAGTAGTAGTATGATTTAAAGGTACAAAGTGAATGAAGTGTGCCCAGGCCCAGAGCTACTTTGCTGGGCATGACTGTGTTTGACCTCTTGGGCCTGGAAGTCTATTTCTAGGCTTATATAAAGGGTCAAACTTCTTGAAGTGTGCCCAGGCCCAGAGCTACTTTGCTGTGTATGACTGTGTGACCTCTTGGCCCTGGAATTCTGGTGGTAGTAGTAGTATGATTTAAAGGCACAAAGTGAATGAAGTGTGCCCAGGCCCAGAGCTACTTTGCTGGGCATGACTGTGTGACCTCTTGGGCCTGGAAGTCTGGTAGTAGTAGTAGTAGTAGTAGTAGTAGTAGTAGTAGTAGTATGATTTAAAGGTACAAAGTGAATGAAGTGTGCCCAGGCCCAGAGCTACTTTGCTGGGCATGACTGTGTTTGACCTCTTGGGCCTGGAAGTCTATTTCTAGGCTTATATAAAGGGTCAAACATCTTGAAGTGTGCCCAGGCCCAGAGCTACTTTGCTGGGCATGAATGTGTTTGAACTCTTGGGCCTGGAAGTCTGGTAGTAGTAGTATGATTTAAAGGCACAAAGTGTTTGAAGTGTGCCCAGGCCCAGAGCTACTTTGCTGGGCATGACTGTGTTTGACCTCTTGGGCCTGGAAGTCTGGTGGTAGTAGTAGTATGATTTAAAGGCACAAAGTGATTGAAGTGTGCCCAGGCCCAGAGCTACTTTGCTGGGCATGACTGTGTTTGACCTCTTGGGCCTGGAAGTCTGGTGGTAGTAGTAGTATGATTTAAAGGCACAAAGTGATTGAAGTGTGCCCAGGCCCAGAGCTACTTTGCTGGGCATGAATGTGTTTGACCTCTTGGGCCTGGAAGTCTGGTAGTAGTAGTATGATTTAAAGGCACAAAGTGATTGAAGTGTGCCCAGGCCCAGAGCTACTTTGCTGGGCATGAATGTGTTTGACCTCTTGGGCCTGGAAGTCTGGTGGTAGTAGTAGTATGATTTAAAGGTACAAAGTGAATGAAGTGTGCCCAGGCCCAGAGCTACTTTGCTGTGAATGACTGTGTTTGAACTCTTGGCCTGGAAGTCTATTTCTAGGCTTATATAAAGGGTCAAACATCTTGAATTGTGCCCAGGCCCAGAGCTACTTTGCTGTGCATGACTGTGGTTGACCTCTTGGCCCTGGAAGTCTGGTGGTAGTAGTAGTATGATTTAAAGGCACAAAGTGAATGAAGTGTGCCCAGGCCCCAGAGCTACTTTGCTGGGCATGACTGTGTTTGACGTCTTGGGCCTGGAAGTCTGGTAGTAGTAGTATGATTTAAAGGCACAAAGTGATTGAAGTGTGCCCAGGCCCAGAGCTACTTTGCTGGGCATGACTATGTTTGACCTCTTGGGCCTGGAAGTCTGGTAGTAGTAGTATGATTTAAAGGCACAAAGTGATTGAAGTGTGCCCAGGCCCAGAGCTACTTTGCTGGGCATGAATGTGTTTGACCTCTTGGGCCTGGAAGTCTGGTGGTAGTAGTAGTATGATTTAAAGGTACAAAGTGAATGAAGTGTGCCCAGGCCCAGAGCTACTTTGCTGTGCATGACTGTGTTTGAACTCTTGGGCCTGGAAGTCTATTTCTAGGCTTATATAAAGGGTCAAACATCTTGAAGTGTGCCCAGGCCCAGAGCTACTTTGCTGTGCATGACTGTGGTTGACCTCTTGGCCCTGGAAGTCTGGTGGTGGTAGTAGTAGTATGATTTAAAGGCACAAAGTGAATGAAGTGTGCCCAGGCCCAGAGCTACTTTGCTGGGCATGACTGTGTTTGACCTCTTGGGCCTGGAAGTCTGGTAGTAGTAGTATGATTTAAAGGCACAAAGTGATTGAAGTGTGCCCAGGCCCAGAGCTACTTTGCTGGGCATGAATGTGTTTGACCTCTTGGCCCTGGAAGTCTGGTGGTAGTAGTAGTATGATTTAAAGGCACAAAGTGATTGCAGTGTGCCCAGGCCCAGAGCTACTTTGCTGGGCATGACTGTGTTTGACCTCTTGGGCCTGGAAGTCTGGTAGTAGTAGTAGTAGTAGTAGTAGTAGTATGATTTAAAGGTACAAAGTGAATGAAGTGTGCCCAGGCCCAGAGCTACTTTGCTGGGCATGACTGTGTTTGACCTCTTGGGCCTGGAAGTCTATTTCTAGGCTTATATAAAGGGTCAAACTTCTTGAAGTGTGCCCAGGCCCAGAGCTACTTTGCTGTGTATGACTGTGTGACCTCTTGGCCCTGGAATTCTGGTGGTAGTAGTAGTATGATTTAAAGGCACAAAGTGAATGAAGTGTGCCCAGGCCCAGAGCTACTTTGCTGGGCATGACTGTGTTTGACCTCTTGGGCCTGGAAGTCTGGTAGTAGTAGTAGTAGTAGTAGTAGTAGTAGTAGTAGTAGTATGATTTAAAGGTACAAAGTGAATGAAGTGTGCCCAGGCCCAGAGCTACTTTGCTGGGCATGACTGTGTTTGACCTCTTGGGCCTTGGAAGTCTATTTCTAGGCTTATATAAAGGGTCAAACATCTTGAAGTGTGCCCAGGCCCAGAGCTACTTTGCTGGGCATGAATGTGTTTGAACTCTTGGGCCTGGAAGTCTGGTAGTAGTAGTATGATTTAAAGGCACAAAGTGATTGAAGTGTGCCCAGGCCCAGAGCTACTTTGCTGGGCATGACTGTGTTTGACCTCTTGGGCCTGGAAGTCTGGTGGTAGTAGTAGTATGATTTAAAGGCACAAAGTGATTGAAGTGTGCCCAGGCCCAGAGCTACTTTGCTGGGCATGACTGTGTTTGACCTCTTGGGCCTGGAAGTCTGGTGGTAGTAGTAGTATGATTTAAAGGCACAAAGTGATTGAAGTGTGCCCAGGCCCAGAGCTACTTTGCTGGGCATGAATGTGTTTGAACTCTTGGGGCCTGGAAGTCTGGTAGTAGTAGTAGGTAGTAGTAGTAGTAGTAGTAGTAGTATGATTTAAAGGTACAAAGTGAATGAAGTGTGCCCAGGCCCAGAGCTACTTTGCTGGGCATGACTGTGTTTGACGTCTTGGGCCTGGAAGTCTGGTAGTAGTAGTATGATTTAAAGGTACAAAGTGAATGAAGTGTGCCCAGGCCCAGAGCTACTTTGCTGGGCATGACTGTGTTTGACCTCTTGGCTCTGGAAGTCTATTTCTAGGCTTATATAAAGGGTCAAACTTCTTGAAGTGTGCCCAGGCCCAGAGCTACTTTGCTGGGCATGACTGTGTTTGACCTCTGGGGCCTGGAAGTCTGGTAGTAGTAGTATGATTTAAAGGCACAAAGTGATTGAAGTGTGCCAGGCCCAGAGCTACTTTGCTGGGCATGAATGTGTTTGAACTCTTGGGCCTGGAAGTCTGGTAGTAGTAGTATGATTTAAAGGCACAAAGTGAATGAAGTGTGCCCAGGCCCAGAGCTACTTTGCTGGGCATGACTGTGTTTGACCTCTTGGCTCTGGAAGTCTATTTCTAGGCTTATATACAGGGTCAAACATCTTGAAGTGTGCCCAGGCCCAGAGCTACTTTGCTGGGCATGAATGTGTTTGAACTCTTGGGCCTGGAAGTCTGGTAGTAGTAGTATGATTTAAAGGCACAAAGTGATTGAAGTGTGCCCAGGCCCAGAGCTACTTTGCTGGGCATGACTGTGTTTGACCTCTTGGGCCTGGAAGTCTGGTAGTAGTAGTATGATTTAAAGGCACAAAGTGATTGAAGTGTGCCCAGGCCCAGAGCTACTTTGCTGGGCATGAATGTGTTTGACCTCTTGGGCCTGGAAGTCTGGTGGTAGTAGTAGTATGATTTAAAGGCACAAAGTGAATGAATGTGGCCCAGGCCCAGAGCTACTTTGCTGTGCATGACTGTGTTTGACCTCTTGGCTCTGGAAGTCTATTTCTAGGCTTATATAAAGGGTCAAACTTCTTGAAGTGTGCCCAGGCCCAGAGCTACTTTGCTGGGCATGACTGTGTTTGACCTCTTGGGCCTGGAAGTCTGGTGGTAGTAGTAGTATGATTTAAAGGCACAAAGTGATTGAAGTGTGCCCAGGCCCAGAGCTACTTTGCTGGGCATGAAATGTGTTTGAACTCTTGGGCCTGGAAGTCTATTTCTAGGCTTATATAAAGGGTCAAACATCTTGAAGTGTGCCCAGGCCCAGAGCTACTTTGCTGTGCATGACTGTGGTTAACCTCTTGGCCCTGGAAGTCTGGTGGTAGTAGTAGTATGATTTAAAGGCACAAAGTGAATGAAGTGTGCCCAGGCCCAGAGCTACTTTGCTGGGCATGAATGTGTTTGAACTCTTGGGCCTGGAAGTCTGGTAGTAGTAGTATGATTTAAAGGCACAAAGTGATTGAAGTGTGCCCAGGCCCAGAGCTACTTTGCTGGGCATGACTGTGTTTGACCTCTTGGGCCTGGAAGTCTGGTGGTAGTAGTAGTATGATTTAAAGGCACAAAGTGATTGAAGTGTGCCCAGGCCCAGAGCTACTTTGCTGGGCATGAATGTGTTTGAACTCTTGGGCCTGGAAGTCTATTTCTAGGCTTATATAAAGGGTCAAACTTCTTGAAGTGTGCCCAGGCCCAGAGCTACTTTGCTGGGCATGACTGTGTTTGACCTCTTGGGCCTGGAAGTCTGGTAGTAGTAGTAGTAGTAGTAGTAGTAGTAGTAGTAGTAGTAGTAGTAGTAGTATGATTTAAAGGTACAAAGTGAATGAAGTGTGCCCAGGCCCACAGCTACTTTGCTGGGCATGACTGT
>NW_027658807.1:5000-47500 GCF_041902795.1 Electrophorus electricus
TGCTTACTTTTCTAATTAACTCCTCATCAGTCACAAGGGCAGACAAGGATGGAGTATTTCATTAGACAGCCCTGAGAAATTTAGACCACAGGCATGGAACAATAGGGCAGTTTAACGAAGGCCTCAGAACCACAGATTGCCTCATAGGGGTTTAAAATTGGGGGGGGGGGGGGGGGGGGGGTGCACTTTGGGGGAATAACTGGCATTATGGTTAAGTCAAGAGCTGGACACATTTATGACAGAGGAAGGACTCATCTGGGACCTCCCCTGCATTCTCTCAAAAGTTCTACCAGCAGAGGGGCAAAAGGGCATTTGCTAAAACCGAAAGCAAAAGAGCACAGAAAAATCACCACTTGCACATGTCCTTTTAGCTACGCACTTATAAAATGGTGCTTTTTTTCCTGATGTAATCTCATCTGCCTACATCACGAATTCAAACGTTCCTCACTTATTTTCATGTTCGGCTCTGGCTTGATTTATTAATATGCTCCAAATACAAATATGTAAATTTAACCAGACACTGAACCAGACATTTATGCCTATTTCTCTAGACTCGTTTAAAATAGTCACTATCATCCTCTCTCATCCCAGGACATCTTTTTATTTTTTTATTTTTTTATTAACATTTTTACATCCAACAGCTACACAATATAACCATTCTTGGTCATTTTCAAACTGGAAACCATCGTATTTCAGGGTTTTTTAAAGGAATTCAAAAATTATTCCTATTCATAGAGGTTGTATTCCCATTTAGGGATAATTTTAGGCATTGGAAAATATTTGATATCCTCATACAATACTCCTCTACCCCTTTCTCCATGAAGGCTTGTCAAATTGGGGTCTGAGCATCCAGCACTAATCCCTCTCACATGCTGGGAAGCTACTGTCTCATTACAACTTCTCCATTCTGCTTGCTTTGCCTCAGCATGAGAAAATATGATAACCGAAATGTACCTTCCCACCAAACCCATCTGTCCTGCTCAAGGTGAGCTGCAACTCGACCCCATCATGCAAAATAATCAACTAAACAACTACCGTGCTAAAACGCCTAATAAGCACATAGGTTACTTTAACAGTGGACACTGTGTTGTTATCATTGTACTTATCCCACATTTTGGCATTTTCTCTCCCCTTCAATGAAACGGATTCATTTTTTAAAGTAAATGTAAGCACTCTGGCATAGCCCTCAATGCTGAGCTCTACCCAAGGGCATCCTATTCATGCACTTCCTGTTTGTCCTCAAATATTTTAATCTGAAATTCTGAACACAAGTCACGTTGTGTCCAAATATTGCTCAGAGACCATATTAAACTCATGAGGTCCACCCATGTTGTCAGAAGGCATGATGGTTCATCAACTGCTGATTCCAGCTGACAAACAACAAATCAATATAAATAAACCACAACCATAGTACTTCTTGGCCTATACCTAACCCAGTCAAGAAAACTCTCCACTGCAGCATACATGTGTAAAGGTCCTGCCCCCTTTAACAGTGTACAATAGCTTGGCATGATGTGCTCTTCTCTTCATTACTTACTGAGGCTCTAAAGAGGGGTACTCAACCTCAGATACTGAACCTTTCTTTATGGCAGATCTACACATCAGCTAGGATAGTAACAAGTTCATCCACTGACTGGAATAAAATTAAAGGATAATTTTGCTATGTTTCAAACCACCCATACGTAATTAAATTAGTTGATTCTCATAATTTAAAATTACACAACTTTACTGATAGACTCAGTAAATGTGAAACTGCTCCGTATCTTCTTACTGGGATTTAACACAGTCTAATAGAATAATTGTTTAAGCCATCAAAAGCCTTCATAAATATACTCTTCAAAATAAATGATTTCATGACATTATGGTTTGAATTCATAACTCATAGTATTGGTTGAAAACTAGTACCGTCAAATTATGCTACTATAAGATAGTGAGTTATGCTGTGTGCTTCCGGAGAAACAATTAGTAATGATAAGAATATGATGAGCTGCAGTGTTATATAATGGACACACTGTAGTCTACATACAGTGTGTCTACTGATAAATGAGATTCTTACTGAAATGCTTGAGATCTTTGAAGGATGATCCCTGTTACAATATACAGTACCTGCATGCACTGAATGATGCTGCAGCACTTGCCTGATGATGATAATCACACTGATTATGCAAAAGGTCTTAAGAGAGGGTAAAAAGTAATCCTGTTTATAAACAACAATTAAGAAAGCAATTTATATTTAATGTTCATGTATGAATTTATATAAAATCTTTAAAGTTGTTTTATGCCTAACGGTGAACAGGCCTCACTATCTTACGAACTAATTTTCCAGTCAGAATTGGACATAAACCAAGATAGTAGATCAAAGTAGGCAGAGTAATGAAGGGAGGGAGAAAAAAATAAATAAATCAACCAATCCCATCACCCCCCACATCGGTGAACCCCCCACCCACCCTGCATTTTTTGTTAAAAGTACAAATGACGGGTTACAGCGTGCTGCCGGTTTCTGCAGTCTTCCTTCTGTCTGACTTATTCACTTATCAAGCTGTCACGCCTGTCAAATATCTGCCAAAAGGAGAGAAAAGAAAGATAGTCTTTGCGGCAGCCAACACCTCCAGATATAAGTGCCCTGTCTGACTTGGGAATTCCAAGAATTCCAAGTCATTAATCTGAGCCATCCACATCCCTGTTAAGCATGCCGGACGAAGCAGACTGCGTTTCAGAGCGTGATTCCAAGCACTCTAGCACTATGTGTCCTGTACACAGTGAAGGAGTATATCCTTTGTCCTATCCCCAGGAGAACGCATGTTTTCTATTCCTGTAACAGCAATCCATGTCCCTTTAACATCTGAGAAATCCATGTTGCTCTCTGGGTAAACTAATAATTGGATTAGCTGAGGGTAGTCATACTGTCACGCTGTCTAAAATGTATATTATTTGGAGAAGATATCATTAATGTACCTGGATGATGAGTCAGCTGTATTTATTGTGTCACAGTTTCCAACCATTTTTTTTCCTTGGGGTGTTATTTGTGGCTTTTTAGCAAAATGTCAGAAATTCCTGCAATAAAAAGTCACTGGATCTTCTGGATAGGACACTAAACATTTTTACAGTAATTTGGCGGTTTGTTTACTCCCACTATAAATTTGAAGGCAGCACTGCTAGGAAGTTTGTGTGCAAGAGTAACTGTTTCAGTTTTCACCATTCAGAGACTTAATGGCACTATATCTCACACTTATAGTTACACAGATGCTGCAGATACCATAACAGTTAATGTGTTCTGAGATAAAGCTGAAGGACATCTCCCATCCAAGATCAGTGACTGAGGTACTCCAATGTTTTGCTCCTCAAACATCTGCAATATCAGGTAGTGACAGTTGCGCAGTGTGATTATTCATGTTAATATCCATCTGTCCATCCTCCAGGTTTCTTACGATAAACTCTGTAGACTTTCAGGTGAGCAGGGGTTAACAAATGCATGAGAATTATATCAGCAAGATGTGATTCTTTCTGGCTGCTTCATAAAGTGCATAATTTCTTCTAAATTACTGTTTAAGAATTTTGCCAGTCACGTTTACAGAAGTGACTCAGATTGTGAATATTTGCTATGTTAATCGCTGAAGCTGCAGTCGAGAAAATGAGTCTTTTCACTTTTGTCATTCCTGCAAGTCCACTGTTATATAACAAAATCACCAAGCTCATCCCTCACATCAACCCACTAAAACATCAACCTACTAATGATCGATAAAATAATCCACAGGACCACGGGTTTTGATTCCTAGATTAATCACATTGTTGGATAGCTGTCATTAGCTGTGATGACCTTGCTAGGGCATTCACCACTGCACTAATATTGCAGTATGCTATTTTATACAGAATTTCCACCACTGCTGCTCTATAATGCAGAATATGTTTATACTTTAAATTTGAAAATGTACAATAGACGCCGCTTACCAATTTATCACAAGATGAGTTTGGTCTAAATTGCTGATACTAGTGACGAGTTTTATATACAACTTCTTATATGCAATGCACAGTGATGCAATATTACCTTAAAGATAAAGGTTAATAATAACATGAAATAGCCCTTGTTTACTTCTAACCATCTGACCGCATTAACGTGGGAATTGTAGCCTATTGCAAGACTATGTGGTTTTATCATCCAATGGCTAAGCCAATTCCAGTTTCAAGTATTTTTAAGCATTCTGTAAATGGATTAAACGTAAATAAAACTCAGTATTACATCGTTTGTCACACCAGAATTTAAGATTTTCTGTTAACACATTCAATTTGCTAGCAATTGTTTCCCGTCATCGTAGTAAGATTTTTTAGGGGTGGGGCGAATGTCTCAAACTTGGTTAAACTAATTTTCTTTTTCCCAAAATCCTCAAATCGATTCTTAGGAAATACAAAATAATACGCCCTCGTAATCACTTGCATAAAGAGAGTTGCTTTGATGTTATACCATTTCCTTTAAAGAAGCTCATCACAATTAGCCGTGAACATTACAGTTTGCAAGTTAAACCCGTTCTGTGACTTCTTAAAACAGCCGAATAAATAACCAGGGTTCAAATCACCGCTTTCTAGTTTGAACACATTCGCGGCGATTTCAATTCTTTCCCACTCCAAAGAGGTACAGTATGCTATCCGGTGTAAAGCAACGGGGAGACACAGATCATTTTTGTACGCTTCACTTTCAAGGACACTGCAGCCTATACTCAGGCAATTACATTGCCTGAAGTAATAAGCTTGTTAAATTATCGTTTCTACTTATCAAAAGCAGCTAATGCATTTAAAAAGCGGTATCGCGTTACCTTTTTATTGGTTCTGTTGGTATAGCCGTTATAGGGGTTGAGTCCTGTCCTTGGCGGCACAGAGAGCAGCATTTTTACAACACTATGTCCGGAGCGGCTAGTACAGCCAAAGCAGTCAGCTGACGTCAGCTAGGGAAATTCAGCCTGGAATCTGGGAAGAGATTTGAGTCGCTTGTAGCTGCGGCGCGCACTGCGCTCCCACACCCGCATCCCTTATTTGGGGAGTGAAGCAATTGTAAAGGGAACAACAATATAGTAAAATTATCTGCTGTTGACTTCGTTTAAACCAATAGGCCTATATGAACAACCCTAGAAGTGTGAAGATATAGGTATAAGCTAGTTTGGCGTTGTTTTACGGTAATGTTCGTGCAGAGTGGTACGTCTTCGTTTGTTTACTTCTTGATCATTTGATCTTTTGTCGCCGTTTCAAAATAGCACACATTAAAATGTAAAATAGCGTACACGTGAATGTTTTCTCCAGCCATGTCTAGATGTTTAAGGCAGGTATATAGACATATACACAAATCCAACAGCCCCCCGCCCTTCACACTCAGCGTCACACAGCTCTTGGAACTTATTTTCAAACTCATGCTTACGTCAGTTACTTATACACAGCAATAGAAGCAAATGAGAGTGAAGCTCATTTACACCCGGCATGAACTAGAGGCTTAAGGACCTGCCCCGGACCATCTGCCAAGAGGCCGACCTCATCACCACAGAACCACTCTGGACCATAAGTCAGCTGGGTACGCAGGCAGCTCCAAACCACTAGCTCGCCTCACCACGGTCGGCGATGGCGACAAACGCTTCAACAGCGGTGTGGTGGGAGGAATAGTCAGTCATGGCTCGAATTCTTTTATTAGTTAACTGCAGATGTTGGGTCTCTGCGAGAACTACTCCCTGTCAGGATTGCTCCACTCAAAATTCCCTGGCAATTTCTTTGACAATAAGAAAAAAAAATCCAAATTCCAGTTCTATGTATCAAAGGAGAAAGGATCAAACAGTTAGGGTTAGCAGGTCATACTGATATAAGTTTAGATCATTAGAGCTCCACCACTTATATATTTGAGGGCATGCTACAAATAAAATAGCAATAATTTGTCGGAGAACACCTAGAATATATACAGATATAAAATGAACAAACCCCCCCCCCCCCCCCTCCTCCCCCAGAAGCTCGGGGAGAAGCATCTTCAGCCTGGAGGTTGGGGGGAGGGGGAGGTGAACATACTGTTTGTGCATGCCTCGAATTCCTCAGGTGTTGTCAGCATGGCCACTGCAGTAATTACCTCTCTGTGAAAACATGCACTACACTTGGGTACCCACCTGCTGATATTCGCACTGCATGCTAGCCGCTATTGTACGGCACTGGGGATGTAACACGTTTTACACCACATGGTCATAAATTATGATGCTGTGGTCACAGTAGCAGGATTATTTGTCTAATTATTAGTTGCCACAGCCTTGCTAGCTGCAAGATAGAACATGTGACCATATGTTTTAGAGAGTGTACCCACAACATAATTCATAGCCACTAGTTAGAAGATTCTATAGCCACAAAGCATGAAAAATGCACAGTATAACAGTATAGGCTCAATAGAAAAAAACTAAATAATCAAATCAAATGTATTTATATAGCGCTTACAACAGATGTTGTCACAAAGGAGATTTGCAAATGTCCAAGTCCAAGCACTATGTGAGCAAGCCAAGGTCTGACAGTGTCAAGGAAAAGGTCCCTAGAGCATAAGGAAGAAACCTTGAGAGAAACCAAGACTCAACACAATAGTAATAATTTTAAGATAAAAATAAATGAATAATAATAAAATGAAAAAATAGGCAATTCATGTCTAGTCTGGTTTTCTAGAAGTCCTAGACTGGTCCCCATTGTGTGTGCGTGTCTGAAACCCATCCCGCATGAGAACGTCCATCAAGGGCAATGGAGAAGTAGTTGGCTTCGGTGGAGGTGTGGTGGGCTACAGCAGGGGGCATCAGGGGGAGGTGGGAGAAGCTATGGCAGCTGATACGGGATGAGGTTCAGTAATATCATGACATCAGGGGTAGGTGTACCTCGGCAGAAAGAGAGAATAGATTATTAGGCATGTCCAGGTATGAGGGTGTGTAAATTATAACATGCAAAGATGGACTCCGGCAGATCTAGCTATAGCAGCAGAGCTAAAAGTATAGAGCCAGAAGGAAACACAGGCACGAGGGCACCCTGGAACATCAGTACTCCACCGCTCTCAGTTAACAAACTTGAGTGACAAAAGAGAAGTGAAGTGACAGCATCATAACATTCCAGTTTACATAACTCTCAATGCACATGGACCCACAGATCGATACCTTTACCTAAGATGGGAAGCAGTTAATGAAATGCCTGACTGTACAGATAGGTTTTCAGCCTAGCCTTGAGACTGTGTCTCAATAAGTAAGAGAATGGCCACAGATTTAGAATTTTCTGAGCTACTTCTACTAAAAAGCTACTTGGTCATAATTGTATTCTTTCTTATTGTTGTATAGTGCATACGTTATTCAGTTACATTAAGTATATATATTTCCTAAAGGACTGTATATTATTTATTGTATATCAGCTGATTAAGGACCTTTAATGGGTATGGCTTGTTTGAGTGAATGTGACATTACAGTGCATAAACACTTTGTAGTTCATTCTAGTGTGGGTTTGGGATTGGGGAAGGATGTGGTGAAAGTAAATCTAGGCCAAGTTCAGTGACATATGCAGGGCCGTGATCCCTGATTTATGAAACGATCATTTTTGGTCTATGGCTCAGGGCCAGTACAACTGGATCCGCAGACCTCCCTTCACATCCAGCCAAGTGACGCAATTCAGCCAGGACATTTAAACAAACGTGCTCCACTGCTTCCTGCCCATTCATTTATCTGTGTCACTTCCTAGGATAGAGGATATAGAAACTGCTACAGGGTTCATCCAAAACTGTGGGGTTTTATCCTTGTTTTTGCCACGACACCCTGAAATATTTTTTATTGCTCAACAAGGCAGAATGTGTTAGTGTCCTGTCTTGATGTCCTGTCTTGATGTCCTGTCTTGATAAAAGGGCAATTTCTGTGGTATATCATTAATGCAGTCGTGTCATGAATCAGTGTGCGGTCCTCTCGTCATTTGTGCTATCCTGTTCCTGGCTGGCCACAGCAGGTTGTAGGAGTCTGGAAAAGCTCCTCTCCTCCTCATGGCAGCATGGACTCCAGAACTGGGATTCTGTCGGCAGGGAGGATTGTGTGCAGATGTGCTTGGAGGGTGGCCAGACACTCTGCCCTGAGTGAACATGTGGCCTGAGAATGTTTAAGCTGGCTGGGTGTCAAACCAACCCCCGCACATTGCACTAGTGCATCCAAGATGGTGTGCGCGCACACACACACACACAGGGCCCACTTTTTGCTTTCTGCTGATCAGAAGACACTCTGTTTATTAATGGCAATATCTTTGTTTTACTTATCAATGGCTAATTGACTAGAAAAATTATCATGGGAAAAATACGTTTTGTTTTATTTTAAGCCACTACTTGGTAATTGACTTTTATTTTGTCTTTTGTCAGAACTACAAATTACCCCCTTTCATTTACACTGGAATCAAATATTTCCAAACACCGGTTTGTGAAAGCAAACTCTAATACTAGAAAAATAACTAGAAACTAGACAGCTGAGAACAATCCTCTTTCACTCAGTTGGGCAGAAGAATGTTGTGCCAGACGCACTTCACAGACAGTTAAACACAAAGCCATTCGGTCACACCAGCCTGGGGCCAAGAGGTCATTAAGTGTTAATACCTGCCAGATTGCGTCAACTCGTTCACATGGATTTACAGCAGGCATACAATAAGCATAACTACCTTCTCCCAGCCTCTCCTATGTCTAACACTGAAGGCTAAGGCCAATATTTATCAACACTACTGATCTGTCACCAGAACCTCTTGGCAAATACAGTTATACTGGCCAAAATTTAAAAGCCAGTGGCTGATCCCTGACCATTTCTCTGGGAGGTCTGACGATTTTAGGAGATGTGGGTTGCAATGCAAACCTTGCTGCTACATTGTCCACGCATGTCCTACATAGGTGGAATTCTCTCACCAAACACTTCCCCATCCACAGCTTCTAGAAGCAACAAAACCCCCCCCCCCCAAAAAAAAACCCTCCTCCCAGCTGCCTGCATTCTCCTAAGCATGCCCCATTGCAAAGGAGCTCCACTTTAGTGAGCACTTGGCAGACCAGCAGACTGTAATGTAGCGCTGGCACGGAAGAAGAGTCAGAAGACATTTCTGCTTACAAACAGCTCTTTTATTGAGGTTCACACACAGCAAGCAGAACTGAAACTAAACAAGAAAAAAAGAGAGAAGGTAGCTAAAATATTAATTTTTAAAAATTTTACAAGATGCAAGGAGACTCACGGCATTCCGGGAGTACTTGTAGCGCCCTCCTCGCTATCTTTCTCCCAGGCAGCGATGGAGGCTATAAGGGTTCTCTTCGCTCCAGGGCTGCGACATGCCCTCTCCTCAGTAGCCCCCAGATGACAGCAGCAACTTCACTCTTCTTCTTTGCCTGTGCTACTCGTTGCGCTATTGTTCGCTGTTTCCACAGCATTGTTGATGTTGACAACCATTTTGCTTGTGCGCGCTGTCCCCGCCCTCAGAGTTTTGGCTGATGGTGCCTCTTCAGATCCTCCACGATCGCCAGCTTCACCCACGGCAAGCGGGGGCTGATGCTGCCAGAGATCCACGACTCTCTGCCTCTGCTCCTCTGCTCTTGCTATCTTGCTTCACATGTTTCCCTTTAAAACTCAGAAGGTCAAGCACATCCTGGTCCGCAGCGAGGAAATCCAAGCGCGCGTCCACTGTGAGTCCAAATTCAAGCAGTTGACTCTGACCACAACAACATGATCCACAGCCACTTCCTGCCTCTCATCTCTACTTGAGGGGGCACACATCTGGTTGTGGCGCTGACACTGAGGAGCCTGTATCAACGAGAAGTCCACTTGCTCAGGAGATGCTTGGCACTTTGTCCCCTAATGGAGCTCCTCTAGCATATATCATTCTGCACACTGCAATGTCCCATCACTGACAATGTTTTGTTTTATATGTCTATCAATGTCTTTTCTTTTGTACTGACTGTTGTAAGCATCTTTTAGTCTTTGAAAAGTGCTATATAAATACAATGTATTATTATTATTATTATTATTAATTAGCTCTGCTCTCTGCTTCGATGATGGTTGTTTGGAAACTTGCTGGTGCAGAGAGCTATACATACCATCCTAGGTCCTCTTGCAGTAGAATGCTCTGGAAGTATCCTATTGCCAGCTCTTCCTTTCACTTCCTTCTCGAACAGCGGGTATGTCAACCAAACCTTTGTGCTCAGTTCCCCCACCAGCATGCTTAAGCACCTGCATCTCCCCCCCACCCCCATACACACACCTTTGTGGCTCTACAAACAACTGCTTGATCAATGATGCCAACCCACACTTTCCTGAAACATCATTGGAGGACTGTGATCAATGACATGAGGTCTTCCTGCTTCAGTTGCAGCTCCACAAAGACCTGTAGGGCCTTCCCCTCCAGTGCTGACAGCCAGTTTAGCCATGATGCCGAGCAACCATTTGCAGCTGTGTGGAGTATGGCTCCCACCATTGTAGCATGGTAGGCGGATGCATGCTCCACTTCTGAGATCCGGTTCTATAGCCTCTTCGCCCTGTTTACCCACCAGCCAAGAATGAGGTGGCTGACTAGACAAAGTGTCAGGCACTTCTTCACCTCTCAACTTCAAGATCATTGATGAGTCACTCAATCACTTCTAGCTCAGATCCCATTTCTGACACCAGTGTAGTGTCTGCATGGAAGAAGAAACAGAAGACATTTTTGCCCACAAACAGCTTGTTTATTGAGTTTCGCATGCAGCAAACCACGAGCAGAACTGGACTGAAAATATACAGGGAAATAAGGGAGATGGTAACAAAAAAAGCCAAACACGAGGAGAGACACTTTTAAAAATGCTATTAAAACTAAAAGAGACTAAACTAAATAAACACATGAACACACAAATCAACAACTTTGAACTACATTAAAAAATACATTTTTTAACTAATATACAGGGAGATGCACAGCATCCTGGGAGTCTCCATACTACCCTCCCTGCTTTCTCTCCCAGGCAGCAGCAGACATCACAGTATTTTATTTCTGGCTATGTATTATGTAATTCTTTAGTTATGCAAATATGCGTTTATCTTAGTTGTTGGGGTTGGATAAATTTGGATTTAAGTTATTTTAATATAACTCCATAGTCTTAATGGCATTTACCCATAGGAAAGTTCATACTAAATATATCATGGTTAGCTTTCACCAAAGAAGCTGACATTCAGTCTGCACATTTCAAGTGGAATGAACAGTGGAAACATGCAATATACAATCATAATGACATAACGATGTAATGACTTAACTGTATTTATATTCCCAATGCTAATCCAAGTGCAGTTCTAGGACATATATCAGGTTTAGCTGGGTTTCAATGTAAAATCTGGATTCACAATCTATACCTGACAGAAGATGTCCCCAGATGGATTAGCCTGGACTATTTCAACTCCTGCATGTAAAATATTGGGTATTTACACATTCCCAAAATTGTGCAGCACTGTCAAAGTGTCACAGTGGGCTTTCATATGGCCTTTTCCCTGTAACAAATTGTCTCACTCTTTCTTTTCCATCAAGAAGTCTCTATCCCTTTCCCAAACTTCCATACCTCTGTGAACTTGGAGGGGGGGGGGGGGGGTTACAAATAGTGACTAACAGTCAGCACGAAAGATGTTTGGTGTACAGGGCCACCTGCAGGACAGGAGGGATGGAGGAAAATAGTTAACATTTAAATAGATCACATTTACAGGTTTTGAAAGTTTCTCTTTCTCTAGTTCACTTTCTTATTATTTATCCTTATTTACTCATTCATTTAGTCCAATACTGCAATTTAGTAAAGAAACTTGAAATATTTAAAAACAATGGATTTTAAGAATTAAATTATGAACAATTATAAAATAATACACAAATAAATAAATAGTATCTAAACAATTGAGAAACTGTAACTGATGTAATCACACACACACACACACACACACACACACACACACACACAATAAATATACATCTCCAGAATGACTAAGAATTTGATTATATTAACAAAGGCAGTTACAATGTTAGTTCAACAAAGCTTTATTCCCATCTTTATTCTCTGACACAGATGTCATACTGTGTGTGTATATGCCATCGTGTGTGTGTGTATGTGTGTGTGTGTGTGTGTGTGTGTGTGTATGTCATTACAACAGTTTCTCAATTGTTTATATACCATTCCTGGAACAACTTCCCACACAGTATTAAAACTTCACACGCAATGGTACAAACATCTAACTTCTGGTTCTCAAAACTTTGCAGTCAGTCAACACACACAAGCAGTCAAAAACAATACTACATGACTGTTTGTTACATGTTGGAGGGATTAATTCAAAATGTTTAAATATATTTTCAGAAATACAACTTGGAACTTTGTAAAATCACAGCACTGATTATCCAGACAACCATTTCAGGAATACCCTGGTGAGAGAAAGTGAAAACAGTACAGTAATAACTGCCCCCTTGGATATGCTAAATACTACTGTATATGCTGAATACTACTGTATATGCTGTATCATAACCTTTCAGATGGCACACTGACAAAACATGTAGGTCAAAGTCCATGCACAGCCTAATACCTGTTTTCAAAAAACAGCAAATGTTCACGTTACTAAATCAGCATCAGCATTCTGATGCTCTCAGGTCTTGGTCAGGCCATAATAACATCTTGATATTATGTTTCCTTAGAAAACCTCAGATAGACTCTGCAGACACATCACTACAGGCATCCAACACCGCTGTGCATAGGGACTACAGTCATGCATTCTCTCTGCCATGCTAAGAAAAGTTCCTCAATCAGACTCAGAAATCAGGAACATGCTGGCAAAAAAAGAGCTGTGATCCTGGGATGCAAACCGGAGCAGCCTAGCGTAAACTCATGTTACCCCAAATGACAACACTGGGCTTGCTCTACATGAAGGATTATATTGAAAGGTTGCTTTAGACCTAGGAAGGCTGATCTAGAAATTTAAGGAGTTGTGCCATGTTGTGTGCACCCACTTTGGCACAATGGTTGAGGACACTAGAAATACCCATGGCTGCACATCAGGTGATATGGGCTGTGCGCTGGCCAGAAGCATGATGGCACAATGGCCAATGATGTTGTGCCCCCTTTTGCAGCTTTTTGTTAAGTTGAACCCTGCCTCATCAGTTAAAGATGTACTCATGTGGCCTGTGCCAGACTAAACCCTGCTGAGGGCACTAGACAGTCAAAATCTAGGGATACACCTCATAAATTATTTCTGTTGTTAATTATATTTCTATCTTCAGAGAAATCAATCAGGTGAAATATGTCATGACTGGCCCTCCCTAGAGTCCTTTCTCCCTGATTCCCCTATCTTGTATCTTTGTTTTGCTTTGGTTCCATTCCTGTTCCAGGCCTTGTTTTGGTTTTCACTGTTTTATTAGTTATCACCCTGTGTTTTTCCCCGTTAGTTTGCTGGGCTTTGTGAATATATGCCTCTCTGTTCATAGTGGGAAGTACTGAGCCCTGTTGAGTTTAAGTTGCCTGTGTTATTGTTCTAGCTGTGTTCTGTGCTATACAATTTTATTTAGCCTGTTTAGTTATTTTCATGGTTTTTGTCTTTTACTTTTTGTTTGTCTTGTCATATATACTGGATCTATCCATATTGGCTCATTGAGCCTGGACTGTACTAATGACTAAGATTCTGGATTTGTCCATAATAAATCTCTCTTCTCGGCATATGCACGCACCTTGTGATTGCTCCACATTACAAAATAAAAGATTTGTGGATGAATGAGGTGACCTCTCAGTTACTCCTCAGTCACTTCAACTGAAGCACTTTGCTTGGATTGTAAGACACACTGACTCTCATTTATTGTAATGTTCCATTTTAGGGCATTTGGAGGCCTCAGGATGTTTAGAGCAAATATAAATGGCATACACCGATAATCCACAACATTAAAACCACTGACAGGTGTAGTGAATAACCTTGATTATGGGATATATTACGCAGAAAGTGAAGAGTCAGTTCTTGAAGTTGATGTGTTAGAAACAGAAAACTGAGTGACTGTGACAACAGCTACATGATAATCGGTGCTAGAGCTTCTCCAAAACAGCAGAAAATGTGTTGTGATTAACACCTACCAAAACAAAGACAACCGGTGAATCAGCAACAGGGTCATTTGTGCCCAAGGCTCACTGATGGGGAGCGAAGGTTAGTCTATATGGTCCCATCCCACAGAAGAGCTACTGTAGCACAAATTGCTGAAGACATAAATGCTGGCTATGACAGGTATCAGAACACACAGTGCATCAAAGCTTACTGTGTATGGGGATGCATAGCAACATACCGGTGTCCACACTGAGCTCTGTCTACTGCCAAAAGCACCTACAATGGCCACATGAGCATCAGTACTGGATCATGGAGAAATATTCTTTGATGTCCTTCTCTGATGAATCCCATTTTCTTTTACATCAGGTGGATGTTCAGATGTGTGTGTGTGTGTGTGTGTGTGTGTGTGTGTGTGTGTGTGTGTGTGTGTGTGTGACACTTGCCTGCGGAAGAGATCAGGATGCACAATGGAAAGAAGTCAAGCCAGCAGAAGCAGCGTGATGCTTTGGGCAATGTTCTGCTGGGACACCTTGGGTCCTGACATTATAGTGGATGTTACTTTGATACATACCACCTACCACCTAACATTTTTGCAGACTAATTCACCTCTTCATGGAAATGGTATTCCCTAATGACAGGAGCCTCTTTCAGCAGAATAATGCATCCTGCCACACTGCAAAGATTGTTCATGGATGGTATGAGGAACATGACAAATGGTTCAAGGTGTTGATATGGCCTCCAAATTCCCCAAATGTCTATCAGATCAAGCATCTATGGGATGTTCTGGAAATAAATTTCAGATCCATGGAGACTCTACCTTGCAACTTACAGGACTTACAGGCCAGATGCCACAAGACACCTTCTGGGTCTTCATGGGTTAGGACTGACAGTTTTACTGTTATGGCTGATTTGAGTATGTCCTCCTTAGCATACTGTTACACGTTTGGATGCTGCCATGTTTTGAAGTACCAAACTGAAATTGTGTAGCACAGTTTTGTGCAATGTATCTGTATAATTATGCAGCCATGGTGGGAGGGTGAAGTTTTGAAGATCACATCTCAGAGAAACCTTAAGTTCCCATACTTTCTTAATGGTGGTCTTAATGGTGAGTAGTTTTTTTTTGTTTGTGTGCTCAGAGACTATTATTCTTGGGCTTTACTGTTGCTTTTTTATACATTTTCAGGTTGAGGGGTCAGGAAACAAATGATGATGCTGTTCCAAACACACCAAACACACCTCTACTACTACTGCCCTTTCAGTTTTTTATTCACGATACGTGATAAAAAAAAAGTTGTTTTCATAATTTTTCATTGTATTTGCTTACTACTGAAATGATGTCTCATTTCGAAGTCGCATCTCTATTATAGTTAATTTCAGCTGTAGTTTAATATTTTCTGTGTTCATTCATTTTATATACTGGAGATTGAAACGGTTTCCTTGCAACAGCGTCTTCAGTTGTCTGGCTTGAAGATTCTGCAACGATTACTTTTACCACTAGGGTGCAACATTTCATACACCTAAGAACAGGGACAAAAAGAATTTCACGACAGTAATGAGGATTCAGCGAATTTCAGTGGACTGTGGCTAATTTTGCACAGCAGGTTGTAATGTACAAATTAAACTTGTTTTAGATTTAAATTGTACTAGAAGTCACCAGAACCCAATAATCATAAGTAATTTTTCAGTCTTTATACACACACAAAACACAGGGAACCTTACGTCTCGGATAACTGAGTGAAAAACGATTTATCTAAAAGTGACGAGATGATGCTAACAAAAGGACCCAATAGGTCGCATTTTCCCCCCTGAAATGTAAGCGCATGAGTTTTTAAAAAATACACTGATTTTCTCTTAAAATGAATCAGAACAGTGTTAAACTAATCGAGTATAAAGGAATATTTTAAAGGATCTGTAAATTCCACAGTACTGAAATACATATCTAATACTTTTCAGTACTGCAGGAGATGAGCTCCGCACAATCGTGTCTCAGCCCATTATGTCTTAAGTGCGGAATTCATGAGAAATGTTTAAAACTTCATAAAATCTATGTGACATCTAGATATTATTTAGAACATTGTCTCTGCCGTAATCTGTATTATCCATAAACTGAATGTTTTAATTACGACATATAAATTACAGTATGTGCATTAAAGTCATGATGAATACAGCCCATTAAGAGATACAGCCTTACCCTTTACGGATAAAGGAGACTCATTATATTAAATCGCATTAAGAATTATATCAAAGAAATGAAGTATTTTTGAAGGCCACAGATTCCAAGAGCCAAAATGTCTGAACAGTAAAGACTATGCAGCAGTTTCCCTGTACTGAATGACAAAGTAGAATGTGATCTGGAATCTGTTGTACGCCTGCGCAAGAGGGAGAATGCCGCGTAGCTTTCACAGTTTGTCAGAACAGCCATTGAAATGAGTGACGTCATACCCCAGTCTGCTGTGGAGAGGCCCCATTCACGCGCTCCCAAATTATAACCACCAGCATCAGAGGCGGTGGGACAGGAGGGAACGGCGCTTTTTGTTTTTTCTTTTTTATTTTATGGGGACACTCATAATATCCCGCCGCATCTAAAGGCGAACAACCGCAAGGCAACGGTTTTAACATTGCATTTACCCCCTAAACGGTGCCGTTTAATTGCAAGTGATTGACCGATCTGTTTTCCGTTTGCATGCTGGTAAAGAGTAAGCAACATACATGACTGAGCCGTTTTACAACACATCGCCTTTCTGGGCTTAAGGAAGTCTTTTTGTTTCTTATCAAAGATTCTGTGTTATTTATACCTTGCCAGCACGGCTCCAGTTGCTAGCCATTTGGAGAGCGTGGTGAACGACTCAAGGAACAACAGACCGCCGAGCACAACTGAGGATTTGATGAGGCGTTTGAATCCGGGCTTGTAAATATACATTCTGCGCGAACGATCCAGATATTTCTGTTAACAATGACATCCTGCAAAGCAAACATGTTGTCTATCGGATTGCTCGCCCTTGGATGCTTCGTTACTGTGGAGGTTATAATTCCTATCGGACCCATTGAGGGTAAGAAAAATATTATTTATTGTAGTTTAAAAATGCATTTGTTTTGACTTTAGGACTTTCATCGTAAAAAGTTCTCAGTGGTGGCCTGGAATTATTGGTATCATTTCGTTCCGACCCTTTCGGAAAGCCACCTGGATGGCCTCGACACCTACAAATCAGATTGTCTTCAGGGAGGGATGACAGGCTATTTACTTAAATATAGCCGCCAAAAATGATCTGAAGACGTAGCTAAATACGATATGCTTTGCATAGCGGTTTTACGTAATGCTGTTACCATTCTGTAAGCATATTTGCGTTGCCTGCATTGTTACCTCCGCTGTTCCGGTTGTTTACAATGCAAAGCGTCTGGTTATTAATCATCTAACTACCGACTGAGTGAATCCTCGTAGATCTGAATGTCACAAAATTGTGATAATTAAAAGGAAACAATGAAGCGGAATCTGAGGCTTGGTTCTATAGAATTGCATAATTTATGCAACATCAGTCTGCTGCTGCTGCCTGTGAACAATGCTTCCTAGGCGGACACTTATTTAACAGTATATCGTGAGTGTATCATTTATTTTATCGATTAAACCTAACAAGTGTTACAGATTTATAGTATCAGCTGGGGCCTACTCGAATCACAGCCTTGCATTTAACCATAGTTTAATTCTCTTATTATGGACATGCTTCGAGCAGCCCGACAGTGTTTTGCCACATCCTTTGGCCATCACCATTGTGCAAGCTGAATGTTTTCTTGAAAATGTCATTTGTTGCGTAATACACACATTACCAGAACAGGACCACATATTTCCAAAGGATGATTCTTCCGAATCCACTATTTTGACAAAGGGAAACTTTTGTGAGCAGTTGAGTCAAACTGAAGGCCCTTAAAACCTGGTTCCAGGTCGTTACACTATGTGGAATTCAGCAATACAGATTTTGATATGTAGCCTATGTTGGTTGTCTAAAACCGTTTGTGCCCCATGATTTTCACTGAACCCAGAACAATAAAAATATATATTCCAGTTAAGGTTTGCAGTGAACTGGTAAAGAACTATGACCCATTTATGTACTGTAGTTTTCAAAAGTAAAATGACGCATCTGTTTGGCTCACATTAATATTTTAGAGCAGAAGACACAAGAAGGCGTTGCAGGGGCTCTGCTGCTGGGGCTCAGCTGGAGGAAAGTGAGCTCCAGTAGACCCCTCTGATGAAACACCCTGAATGTAGCTTTGCATTGTCTATATAAATTATGCTTCATGCTTTTTTCCTCCTTAAGTTTAGAATACTAGCCTACAAATGCCCATGTGTTTGAAATGATATACCTTTATTGTTTTCTGAAACATTCCAGTATAATATCAAAATACTGATGGTTTTATAAATTGTAATAAGATTCAGCGTTCAGTACTTCTTGAAGTCCTCAAAAGTAAAATGCCATGTCTGTTTGGCTCATATTACTCCACTTTTTATTTGTTTACTAACTTTGTTTTATTTAGATCTTTTTTTTTTTCAGGCATCCTTCACATGTTGGTCTCAGCTTTGAGTAAATGTACATTTCAGACAAAGTAATGGGATTTGTGTTTACTGCCTATACATATTTAACCAGGATGCTCTCATCTACACTGCTTGTTATTCAATCTTTGTTTCTTACTAAAGATAAAGAGACAAGCTCCTACCAAGAGCTGTGGTGTGGTTAAATAATTCAAGAAGGGTCTGTTAGTCCTTTAAAGTTGGCTGGAGGCCTAAACCCAACTCTGAGCAATTGAAAGGAGGCTCCAAGACTTCCTGTACCTTCACCAATTTCTTGTCTGAACAGGACCTAGTTCCATAGGGGTCAAAGGCCGTTTTAAATAGAATGGAAATAAACACCATTATCAGCGTAGGCTGGCTTGGAATGACTATATAAACCGGGCTATCAGGATGCTACAGTGAACAGGAACACTGTGATTATGCTCTTCGTTTATGAAGCTTTATGAATAGTGATACATTGCTGTCACATGAACCAAAAGTATATGAAAGAGTTTTGTGAACTGTAAAGAGCCCAGTTTTATTCTGGCCTCTGGCCCTGTTTCTGTTAGGAGAGGGTCAACTCAGTGCCCAAGTATGCCCACTTCACTTGCCGCCCTCTGGGGCATCTGGGTAGAAGACGGCCTGAGCGCTTTCTGCTCTGAACAACCCTCCTACAGCACCGGTATAGAGTCAGCCTCACCCTAGCTTTCCAAACAACTATGAACTTTACCTTCAATAATCTTAGTTTAGTCTTAGTTTAACATTGTGATGAATGACTGCTTTCACCTTTTGGGACACTTAAGTGACACTGTGCAATTTTATAGGTTGCAGTGCTTTTTGAGGGGAGACACCTTGTCCTGCTTAGCTGTTGATGCTTGGAGTTAGTAGAACTTAAGTGCTATATGTGGGGAGATGTTGCATCACAGTTAAAACTCCTGTGTTGCGACATGACACCCACCAGGGGTCAAGTGTACGCATTAGTATTTACCGTCATTTGGGCATCAGGACGGGCAAGCGGGGGGGGGGGGGGGGGTGAAGGAGGGGCTTGCTTGAGAGAGACTGAAATGAATTGTGGAACGAGAGATCACATGGAAGCTGTTCTGAAGCTATGCCCTGGACATACTCGGTCTAATCTCACAAAACCCAACAGGTGGCTTCTTCTCTACAAAAGAGAT
This sequence comes from Electrophorus electricus, assembly GCF_041902795.1. Taxonomy (NCBI): domain Eukaryota; kingdom Metazoa; phylum Chordata; class Actinopteri; order Gymnotiformes; family Gymnotidae; genus Electrophorus; species Electrophorus electricus. The sequence goes on from NW_027658807.1 coordinate 24,773, forward strand.
TGCAGTAGAGGCAAACCTGTGCTGTAATCCATGGTACTCTGCTGTATTTTATTTGTTAGATTAGACATGTTGATACTAAAAGCTGATTCTTCCTGACCGTGTTCTGCCTCGTGGTCAGCCCAGTTTCCAAAAAGTATTTTACTGTTAAGACAGTAATAACAAGGGTGTTTGGGCATACTTATTCTCTTGCTGCAACACTTGCTGTCCAGTTCTTTATCCCAGTTGTAGATAGAGCAACAAGGCTGAAACTCCTCATTCTGACAAGTGGAACAGGAGGTCAAACCACAGGTCTGCCTCCTCAATGACACTTTAACCACAAATGGACAAAATCTTCCACAACTCAGATAACAATGATTTATAAAGAGTTTGTCATAGCCAACATGCAGCAATAGGTGATAAGGAAATGTTTTGTTAGGAGCCAGTATAATGCATCTTTTTTTTTTCTCTGCATCTTTACCCAGAGAGTGATGGAGAACTCTGGGCTAGTGTGTAGATATGGTGTGGTAGACTAATTCATGTGGGGAACACAGTATTTCTTAGAGTTTGTTGACAATCTGGGATAATTCTAGGAATCTTTTATGAAATGCATTCTGTAATATTACGTTTCTGTTCAAGTTTTCCTTGAAATGCTCTAAGTATTCACAGTACTATAATTGTTTTTGTTGTTGGTTACTTGCTTACAATGAGTCACTTTCTTGCTCCACGAGCTCCATATAATACTGGCATGCAACTTTAATTGTCTTATATTCTCATACTGGTATCCGTTTGCTGTTAACGTTTGGCTGATATTTAGTGCTGATTTGATGATGATGAGGATGATGATGATGATTCATATGATAACAATGATTTAATAAGTCCTCATTCCAGATGGGTCAGCAAAACTGCTAAACCACTAATTAAACCTGAGGCAAACTGCTGCAAAACTATTTGCTATATCCTTTATGTGCAGCCACATTTCTTTCAGCCACCCAATATTTGCTTAAAATACTAAATAATTTCTTTAAATGTAAATGGGTCTGAAATAACAGTATCAGCATCCATACTGATATGTCTGTATCAGCTATTTATAGCAGTGTCTTTCTGTTCTTCAGTTCTTTTTTTAATAGGGGGGTGCAGAGTTCTTTTTTTAATACTGTCAGTGCCTTGTTACTTTTTCATAGACGTGTATATGTGTGTTGGTTTTTCTTGACGCAACATCTTAGCTTCTACTTCTTTAAGATTACAGTTTTCATTAGTTCTTTCTCTGGGTGAGCCAGTAGGCTGGCGTCAGAGCGGAGGTAGCGGATTATTGTAAAGGGGTGCGAGTCTTATGGCACAGCTCTTCAGTTTGCGAGGGTGGGAACACCTGTGATGAAAGGATATTTGTTGATGGTAGTAGGCAGAGTGGTGTTGTAACTGGTGTTTTTTGCTTGCAGTATTAGTGTTTACTATTTAGAGCCAAGACCTGGGGGCAGCAGATTGCTGTGTGGTTTTGAACAGAGGAAGGTGGGTGTAGTTGATGTGCTTATAACAGCAGTCACGTAGGCCTCTTCTAATCATCTGAACAGACTGGTTCTCTGTTAAACTCTGCTTTTGTTTTTTTTTTGTTTTTAATTGTTATAAAAGTTTTGTCAGTACTATAAACTTCACTCTTCCCCTTTTACATGGATGACAAAGCTTGATTTTTTTTTAAAGTTGCAGCCATTTGCCATGTTTGGTCTGCATCCTAGACTATAGTGAGTTTTTGTGACTTTAGTGCAGCTTTCTCTCTCTCACACCCACGCCCCCCCCACACACACTCCCTCACTCTGTTTGTTTCTCACACAGTGGAGTTTAATCTCTGCTAACATGTTTGATATCATGAGTACTGGGTCCCACTAGTGATGGAGTGGCCCTGGTTGTCCTGTAACCCTTCATCATGCTTTGATGACTTGCATGGCTGGCTTGTATTCAGGTTGCCCTTGTTAAACTGTCATTTCAGGCCAAAAAGATGGCCAGGGTAGGAGAGCAAGCAGCTGTGCCCTGGTTACCCTTCTTTGAGGAGTCGATTTGTGAGCAGCATGTTCATTTCTCTCTTCACAAACCATAAGATTATACCTCTATAAATAAGAATTATTGGAGGATTATGGGCATTTGAATTAGAGTAGTAAGAACAGACATTCAGATTGGCTATAAGGAAATATATTGTGGTGAAAACTAAATAGTCTCATTGCATAAGTCCAGCTGTTTTTTAAAGGGCAATGATAGAAAATCTAAACAGCAGAGAAACAACACTGGAGGATCACCAAATAAACTGCTCTCCAAGATGGGTGTGTATGCCTAGATGATTTTGAGACTTACGGACAGCTGAAGTTCAGTGCCATTTTGTTAATTGACACCATAAAGGCATGAATTGGATAATTGTTAGTATTGTGGTTTTGGGGGACTGCATAAAACCTTGCCCACACCCCCCACAGCTACTGCTGTAACATATTCAGCTCTGGCAAAATCTATAGCTCACTGTTGTTTTGAACACCTTGACAGTGAATCTCTGGAGCAGAAAATTTGTAATGTTGTGTGCTAATAAACAATTTGCAAACTCTCTCCAAGATTCTTTTCTAGCTGAAACAAATGCAAGAGTGGCAAAGCTGGTTCTTTTTTAATGTTTCAGACTGCATGATAGCAATCCTGCCTGCATAGCATATTATAGAGTTTGGTAGCCTCCAAACAGATCTTGATTAAAGCTAATCAAGGGATTAGTCAGCATTATGCCCTGCAGAGCAAACGCTGTCAGAAGTGGAAGGTGTAGTCAGTGATTGCAGTTTAGCTGATTTATACACTCAGTGAAGAGAAAACGAGACCCCCCTGCTCAGTAGCGCATTGGTCTGCCTTTGACCTTGGTGACAGCTGACACACGTCATGGTGGTCACCCAACACAGGTCCTAACCATGCAGACATCTGTGCTTTGAGAAGCCACGTAAGGTTAAAGGGCAGATGCGTGCTTTTGTGGATGCTCCATTTGAGTTTAAAAATGCTGGATAGTACTAAACTGTTTTAAGATTGCTGCCTTTGCAAAGCACAGCAACTCCCAAGTTCTTTGTGATACTCAGACCTGCCCTGCTGGAATCCATTACAGTGCTGTTTTCAAAATCATTACATCTTGCCATAAGCCCATTCTCAGTAATCTGTTCATGTGCAAATGTATGTAGAACGTTGCTGTTGCATGCATAGTTTATGTAGTTTCACATATGCAAATAGAAGGCCCATCATGAAAACAATCCAACTGGAAAATACAAGAGGACATTAAGAGAATAAATACATCCTCCCTCCTAGACAGACCTGCACAACAGTAAACGCATCTCCCCTGGTTTTGTTTGCAGTGTCGGGTCACCCGCAGGGGTCGGGTCAGCTGATGACAGCCCTCCTCGTCATGCCTGGGCCATTGTGTCAGCTTGCCTCTAACAGCTCGTGTTTGTTTGAAAGCTCATTTGTTTGGATAATGACAGTTGGAGTTTGGACCCAGAAAGGGTCCACCACATTGTGCATAAGCAGCAAACCATTTGATGCTGCTCTGAAACCAACCCCCCGCCCGCCATAAAGCATTCCCATATGTTTGTACACTGCTGTACCCTTATACACTCTTTCTTGCCTCACTGGTCATCTGCATGTATTTCCTTGTTAACGTGGACAATGAAACAACAAGATAAAACTGCACACTTTCCAGGAGAAACTCTGCTCATGTAACAGTTCTTACTTAATCTTTTTGCATGTGATCATTTTCACTGGTGTTTCCATCGCTGTCACTGATGTATTTGTAATGCTGAAACAAAGCTTTATAAATGGTCCACTTTTTCTTGACTCTTGTTCATACCTTTATTTTACTGCAGTCTGCCCCTTTTACCACAAGTACTACAGCCCTGGCTGATTACACACTTCTTTCTCTCTCTCTCTCTCTGTCTTACACTCTGTTGTTGCTTTCAGAGGCAAATTTCTCCTTTGGAATGACTTTGAGAGGGATGCAGAGAGATCGGTTTGAACATCGGTTTGAGCTGCATAATTACAACCGAGTTTTGTCTGGTGGTTGTCGGGTGACACGCTAGCGTGACAGATGGGCAGGGGAGGTCAGGAGAGGAAGAGGCCTTCTAGATGAGATATGGCTTCAGCTCTGCACCTCTCTCCCTTCCAACTACTGCTGCTGTGGAGCAGTTAAATCCACACAAGCATCAAGGCCTGGAACTTGGAGCCCAAGACCATTCCTTGGTCTTTACTAAGGGCTGAGATGGTATGCAGTAAGCTTGGTAGATGGTTCTAGAACTTACAGCATGTTTCTTGCTGTGCCTGTGGGCTTGGGAGCCATATTAATATACAGGCTGGTCTAAACAAGAGCTTGGATCAGTTTTCCGCTCAAATTCCACAGTAGGGTACAAAGGCTCGAGAAAGCCCAGAGCTCCACTTTATGAGCGTGTCTCCTCCAAGACAACCAAGCTGCAGATGAAATCAATTAGGAGGTGCTGGAATGTGCAGTGGAGGTCTGGAGTTGATTTGTAGCAACGTGGGGTGGTTGGGGGTTGGATTCCGAAAGTGGGTCACACTGGTCCCAGCTGGCCTAGCCATGTCCACTCCCCCAGCTTTCTTTCTGCAACCAGTGAGGAGAGGCATGTCAGAGACGGAGTTTCGTGGGGCTTGCTCATGAGATGAACCTGTGTTGCTGTGAATAACTTCTTGCCCCCATTATTTCCTCTCTGATCTCACGTTCATGTCGTTTGCTAAACTGTCCTGCAACTGCTCCTTTGAGCTTACTTTTCTTTGAATAAACATATTTTTTTGTCTGAGTAAAAATCCCCCCTGTTGTGTTATTCCATTGTAGGGTATTTCAGATGCAATGTTTCCTAGATGTAGACCAAGTCTGATTTTGGACTACATTGTTATTAGTGACTAAGTTTAGTATTGGTATGCTTAATCCTTGCATGGGAGCAAAACAGACTGTGCAGTTCATGTCATTATACTACACAACAGTGTTGAATCTTATTGTCATTCACCTGGGAGTCTCTTAATTCAAGTCAGTTCATGATTATTTTATAACATGTTTTTACTGTTATTTTAATTATGAGGGGGGAAATCAGCAATGGTAGAACTGCCAGATGACTTCCAGAATTGCAAAACCACTTTTTGGTTGTGTTGTGTAGTCTAGACGCTCCAGTCAAAGCAGCACTCTTGAAAGCGCTAGCTTTAGCGTTAAAGCGCTAGCTTTGTCTGCCACAACCCCTGATATTTCCAGCGTCTGCTTCCCTGACCCACTCCTAGCAGATGTGTGAAGTGGCTCCTGACGCTCAGGTATGCCTTAAACAAATATTGTGGCAAATTTCTACAGACCCTGCCCAAGGTTTATACTTTTCCTGCGCTGAGAGTCTCTGGTCCAGAGTTGCTGAACTCCTATTTAATACCCTCTCTGCACTCTGCTCAAGGAGGAAAACAATTATAAGTGATTAAGACTCATTTTAGACCCCTGATTATTGTGACTATTTTACTTATCTTAGTCTAATGATTATATAGACTTAAAGTAAGTCTGAGTGGGAATTAGTGTTTGTTTTGTGTATTTGCAAAATGGTGTCAGTACTGAAGAATAACTTATGTTACATCTTAATATCGGTCAGATTAGCCCTGGTGGATGTGTTTTTCTGTCTTGAGGAGAGTAACTGATGAGTGGGTTTTGCCCTATTTTCTGAGAATTTGTTTAATTAGAAACTGGCCTCATTCAGATGGCAGTCGTCCCAACACTTCGGGCAACATTCTGGAGATATGGCCCATAAATTAAGACATTAATATGACTCGTTGGCATGTCTAGAGATGGCACTTATTTATATTAAGCTCGTATATATGCTAGACGTTTTTTCTTTCGCTTTAATCAATTTTCGCAACTAGAAGCCCACGACTATAACTTCGAATGGGGTAGAATACTCTCAGCTGAGGAGGGAGGTTGTTTGTGGTTTTTTTGTTTTTGTCTTTGTTTTTTTAATCGCAGGACTGTGGCATTCCGAGTTCGTGCTGTGGGATGTTGAGGTGTCTCGGCAGCGCGGGGCTGCCGCCAGCTCGCCGCTATTGAAATGCTCCCGATGTTTGCTGCGAGTTGCAGTCCCAACGGGACGAATAAAGCCCTTCTTCAGTCTGCCCCCCCGCCCCCCCCCCCCCCCCGCGTCTGGGTCGCGCCGGGGAGATTAAGTGTCCCTGTTGATTTTGCACCTTTGGAAAAAATTTTCCCGCTGTCCTGGCTTCGGAAAACAACGTCGCGGGATCTGAATTTGATTTAGCCTGCAAAAGTTCGTGAATAAAACTGCCACCCGCGCTCCCAGCTCGCTACCAGCCGCCAGTTAGGACCGAATCGTCTCCGCTGTGCGATCGAGATGTGGAATGACGAGAAATACAGTGGTGTTTTATTTTAACTTTTATTTTTGTGCAGTAATCGGTTGTACCGCAACAACGCGAATCAGCCTAGTGTCAGCAAAGTAGCAAAAGCTCGCATTCGGCCGTTTAAGGCGGAGTCAGGTTCGGGTCCCCTCTCGTACAAAAGCATACCAATTGCACCTTCGGCTGATCTTTGTTAAATTTCAGTTAAGCAGCCTAGCTATATGATAAAATCTAAAATTAGGTTACATCGCTCGCATGCATCTCAAATACCTGAAACATTCGTCACATTTCGTGCGCTGTTGTGGCATAGGCAACTCAGACAGTGTGCGTGTGCGACTGACGACTTCCCCTACTAAATCACGCTGCTATATTTAATCATTTATGGCTTTCCCGTTTATGACCATGCCATTCTCCTTGCTGGTAAATGCATAACTGCGAAAAAGCCGACTATACATTTGCCTATCGGTGAAATATGCGATTGCATAAACATATAAAACACACAAACACAGTTTTCCCTTGAACTCAAACGTTTTAGACTTTCCCGATTAATTTAGAAAATGGAACGTTTCACTGGTATCTAAGTGGATATCTTTCTTAAAATCAGTGTTAATAGTATTGGCTATAGACGTTTGTTCAAAACGTCAAAAGATTAACGTAAAGTTCAAACTATCTTGTAACTTAGGAAAGCACGCCTGAAATGCACATGTTGGGCAATAAATCTGCTCTGAACACTAGCAACTTAAACCCTAATTCACGCATTCTACAACGCTGACATAAGTCCTCGTTTGGTATGGGGGTGGTAAACTACAGGTGATAAGACTGGTGAAACAGGGTTCTGTGTGACCCAGAGTGGACAGCAGCGGCATAGTGTCTGGCTGTGTGGGTGGCTCCTTCTCCAACTGCGCTTAGCTCTCCGTCCCATAATACTTGCTGTGTATGTGTGAGAGGCACAGACTGTGTGTGTGTGTGTGTGTGTGTGTGTGGTGGTGGTGGTGTTGTGTTTTTTGCTCAATTAACATTGCCAGTTATGGCCAACTCCTGCTTCACCACACACCCTCTCCCGTTCTCTATGCTGTTTCAGGACTTGTAAAGATTTATGTTCACTTTCTACTTGCTTCCAGTTTAAGCCCTCTCCTGTAGCTGAAGAGGCTTTGAAGAACAAATCAGCTTGTACAAGAGAAAAGCCTTTTTGATTATTACATTTATTTAAAAATGGACACAATGCAAAATGTTTGTTTTTCTAAATTGAGTTCCTTATTCCTATGCCAAACGAGCATGTTCTTCAGGCACTTTAACAAGCTTCATCTGCCTAGAATACAGGCAGATAGTCTCAGGACTGTGACAGTTCTTCTTGAGCAGTAATGTCCTCATCCATTTTAGCCTGTGGCACTTTGTCCCCATAGCACAAGACAGAGAAGTGTGCATATACATCCAAATACATTTTGCGCTCTCTCTCTGCCTCATTTATTCATATGTACAGTTTGTGTGTGTGTGAGAGAGAGAAAGAAAAGGTGCAATGCCTACTTATTGTTGGTGTTTCTTTACCGAAGGCCCATGCAGTGCTAACCCAGTGCTGGTGTCTTCAGTATAGAGACACATGGAAGACAGGAGCATTTTGCACCATTAAATGTTCTTTGGGTGTTGGAACTGAGGGGACACCTTAGCGCCTGTACCAGGGGGACACCTCAGCTCCTGTACCGGGGGCAAGTGGGTTAATGTTTTTGGAATCAGCTTTTTGAAAGTCTTCCAGCTCCGTTTGGGTATAAAACGCTTTTTGAAATTGAGCTGACCTGCTTGCGTTCCTGTGTTACATATCCTGCACCCATTAGTAGGCAGAGTGTTAAGCCATACACTGCCTGTAGGCAAAACGTATCTGTTCTTCTTGTAACTGATTCATTCCATTTGCAATACAGGTTCAGATGTTTCAGTTGTTTGAGTAGGGGCTTGACTGACATAATAGTTTCCCTAAGCATCCCAAAAATATTTGGGGGGAAAATTCCAGATTATTGGTGACTCTTGCATTATGACACCCAAGGGGCTAAAAAAACCTAGGCAATTTACAGACCTGGAAAAGTATCAGAATTAATCTAATGCCTTGGGAAAAGTGTGGCATTAAAGGACTACATATTCCAAAAAAAAGGTTTTATATCTGCTGTGAGGGGGAAAATTGTCTATAAATCTCTTTTTTTTTCTTTTCTTTTTTTCCTGTGTTCTAATGGTGTGTCGATAATGCATGTCCCACTTCATCTTCTCCTTCTCTATGGCACTAACTAATGACCTACATAAACAGAACGAAAACCAAACAGAATAGCTGGGAAGTATGAAGGGAAATCTGGGGAAAAAAAGTGTTGAAAAGTCTGGAATATCTCCAAAAGGAAAGAGCAAGAACTATGAGTATGAATTAGTTCCTAAGAACCTGTTAGGTTTAACAGAGATGGTTTTTATTCACACGACTGTACCTCATGATGTGCTGTGTGATCTGTTTCAGCTCCAAAGACCTGCAGCCCCAAGCAGTTTGTGTGTAAAGACCAGGTGACGTGCATCTCTAAAGGTTGGCGCTGCGATGGAGAGAAGGACTGCCCCGATGGCTCCGACGAGGCATCTGAAATCTGTGAGTAGACCACCCAGCCGGTCTAGATGATTGGTATAGTACCATGGTCTCCTTTCTACAAAGCAGCCCAAGCTCATCTATAGACTAGTTATCTAACTCATTGAGTGAAGCGTTCAACTGGCATTGTTTAGGAGAGAATTAGTCACATCGTCCTATTGTTGCGTGCCTGCGCGCACATGCGTGAATGCCGTGAGATCTCAAAGACTGTCCATACTGAGGTGTGGCAGTGATTTTATGGTTTTATTCATTCTGGCTTTCCAGGTTGTACATTGTGTAAAGCGTCTTTATTGGTAAAGCATTTTTGGCATCTTTACCAGTGGCGTGGCCAAACAATGATTGTTCTTATGCCAGGCTCCTAACTGTATGGTAGAAGTCATAGCTGTTGTGGGTGGACCTGCATCAACTGTGGGAGAGTGATTCATTATTATTGTGTAAGGTGCTAGAGTAGCCTCTCTTTCCTGTATCAGAAACTTGAGCCCAAACAGAAGCACTCTCGCCACCAAATAAAAACAACTGCAGAACACCGAGGACAGACTTCCTTTCCACATCAGTCTGTGCTCGTGTGTATGTATGATTTCAATACAGCAAAGTATCATCATATGAGAGGCATTTTGTTGTGAGTTGGCAAGTACTTTGTGGGTTGCAGTTTGCACTTTGTTTGACCTGTTTTTCCTTTAGTTACTGAACTGAATTTCCATTTTTGGAGTGATTTTCTTAAAGAAACACAAAACGTAACCCATATTTCTTGCCCTGTCCTTATGTCGACCCTTGGATAAGAAATGCCAATATTTTAGTGTATATTATATGTTTCATGAAGGACTAAATGAACCTCTCATTCACCCAGTATTATTTAATGTCTCCTTGCTGGCCTCTGAGGGATCAAAAGAGTGAGGCTCCCTGAAGTGAAGCCTTGCTCTCTAACCTGCCCCATGGCCATCAGAGGCAGGCTCTAATGCCACTGCCATGCTTTTTAACACAGTTTCCACACACACACAATAGGCCTTTTCATCAGTCCAGGGCTCTGCCTCCTTAATTTCTATCTAGATCTGTTCTTCCCAATTACACTCATTAGCTTGCCCATCCTTTTTGTTTCCACCACTTTCCCTGACTCAGAATTAAAGGGCAAGACTATGCCAGCTCTCTTCATTGAAAAGGAGTTCATTTAAGTGAGCATTAATGGCACATCTAATGCACATTTTAAGCTCAAACACAATATTCTTATTCATGACACTGACTAGGTGCTACCTGCAATAGTGTTAGCTGGATATATCAGAATGCCACAGGTGTGCAAAACCATTACTGGTTTTGATCTTTACAGTAATAACAAGACAGAACCTAAAAATCCTAGTTAGGTCCTGCTGTTTAATAGAATGTTTGCTAGTACTGACAAAGCATAATCAGTTTAGCAGTATCAGTTTCTCCTTTTTAGTATCAGTTTATGTCCTGCAAAATTGTGCAGATATTTTATTAATGCTTTGTTCTGTTAAATGTTGAAAGAAATTGCTAGAATTAGAAGCAGTAATGAACCTGCACCTCTCACATGGATTTTTTAAAAGTGGCAGTAGCAAGAAAAACTGAAGAGGGTTTATTGGTTTGATCCCTCTCCTTGGTCTTACAAGTTAAAGTTAATTATTAACCAGCCGTACCATCATGCCATGTGATTTCTTTCTTTCTCTCTCGGTGTAAATTGGATTTCAAGAGGGTTGGCCACTCCTTCAGCCCTACAAGGCTGTTGTTTATATCTTTAAGTAGGTCAATATATCATTAGAGAAAGGGTGCTCAGTCCAGAGAATTGAAATGGGGAGGGTTTCTCTCTCTCTTGTTCGCTCGCTGAGCAATGAAGCCAAGAAAAAAAAGGAGTTCTATAGAAATTGAGTATTTATAGGTTTCTCATGCTGTGCATGTGTATGCTGGCCTTTCTGAGTAAGGAACAGCCATTAGGAACCTTGGTGAGCCTCACCTGCCTGTATTATTCTGCCATGGGTTTTAATTGCATGGCTGTTCATAGATGCCTTATCTAAGCTGCAATTATCATCCCACCCTACCTTAAATCAGGTAAAAAACCCAGGGCCTGTCCAGATTTATCTAACCCATAATGTTTTTAAACTGTAGGCTAGCTCTACTGGTTAGTTGAAGAGGGAACTGGACAGTTTCATAGAGTTTAAAATAATAATTCAGTCTTCTACTCTTGCTGACACACCTCTGTCTTACTTTTTTCATTGTCTTCCTTCCTCTTAAAGCAACCTAGATTTGTGTCATGCTTGACTTAAGTATTTACCTCCAGAATAGATGGGCTGCATGAATCTTCTGAGACACACTGTAAACAAGGCTTTATGAACCCTCTAATTAACTTCCTTTATGTGTCTGGGTGCTTGTACGTTTAGATTGTTGGCCCACTGCAAAGACATCCTCACATACAAAAATGCTAAGGTTGTAAATAGCCTGGCTCCAACCCAGCAGCACCGTGTCGGCTCTGAGACGGTCTCCACCCAAGCCTCTGACTCTTGATCAGAAAGGCCCACCTAGTATGTCAACACAAGGTCAGCCCCCCCCACAAAGAGCAGTGAGCATGTTTGCAGTAACTGGGCTGATTTGGCTGTCTCACTTGGCTGTGTCTTAGGGGTCTCGGGGAGCCGCTTTAACTGGTAGCGTCAGCAGCATTTAAAACCTGGGAAAAGTGTGCTAAGGGTCTCGGGGCCCCCACTGTATCCAGCTGTGGCCTGTGAACTCCCTGCCACCCCCTTCCCCCAAAAGAAAAAATCTCTTGCACACTTGCGTGTAGCTTTAGGCACATGTTTTAGATCATAATCTTGGCCTTTGTCCTTTCTGCATAGTGTTAAGTACTGGTTGGCTCTGACACAGCCAGGTTTCCTTGGATTTTCTTGGATAAAAAGCCTGTATACCATTTAGACAAGGATTTCATTAATGAAGACCAGGCAACACCCACTAAAACCCAACCCATATGGGTCTGACTGCTTTTCTCACAGTTCACCAGCAATGTATGATCGTGTCCATTATATCCTTCAGGCAGCAGCTACTAAATCTGCTCGGAGTGAAAACATGGCAAAGCTTGGGCCACATGCATTCGAGTGTATGCAAATGACCTCTCTTTGCATTCAGATGCACTTCGACTGAAAGGCTGGCTGAGGGAGGAGGCAGTTAAAATGACTGATTATCCTGGAGCCATTTACACTTGTGTGAGCCATGCCTGGCTAACAGCGGCTTGAGAGACGTAGGTCACAGGAATGTTTGTACAGTTCACGTACCGCAGGCTTACAGACAGGCCAAGACAGTGTAGTTGATGCACTTTGCTGAGATTCACAATGAATCTGGCCTTACTGGACTGGCAATCTCTGGTTGAAGAACATGCACGTGCATGCATGTGCACACACACACACACAGAGACAGACGCACAGTACTAAATGGCGTTGTGATGATCTGTGGTTTGAGACTGTAAGCAGATGTTTGAATTGAGATCTGAAGATATGACATTGGTGAAACACACACACAAACAAACACGAGCTCCTCTGCTGTTGTCCCTGTGCCCTGTCAGCCCCTACATAATCTCCTTCAACAGGGAGTTCAAGAAGTTTGGAATATATTTGCATGTAAGTATACACTTAGCCAGGTATTTGATCGCTTATTTGAAATTTTTTGAAAGTACTGGACTCTGAGCCTGAAGTACATGTTCAGGCCTTGGTGGCATAAGACATTACACCAATCAGGATTCAGGGTGCGTGCAGGGAGCAGCACTCTCTGCTGTATCGTGTCTCACCAACTCGCCCTTTCCCACGGTACCCGGGCGCTACTCCCCCACTCCCTGCCGTCACCTCTCTACCTCTGTCACTCACTCTTACCTCAGGTCCGTGAGCTGCCTCTCTTATTCTGCTTGACAAAGCTACGTGCAACATTGACATTTTTCCTTTTAAAAGTAACATTTCCCTGTTGGTGCTTTTCCTCATCGTGTGCTATTATTGTTGATTTGTGGGGACCCTTTTCTGGTTGGCAGTTAGAAGGTAGATATTAAATTAAATATTGATACTTTATTATTGTAATATTCGGTGAGCAGTACAGCCTCATCTTTTGGGTGACTTGCTTTTATAAATGCTCTTAATGATGGTGCTAGTCTGATATTGCTCAAAGATTCCTCTGGAGAATTGAGTGTTTTCCACAAAATAACCGCTGAAATATACTTTTCTCTCCCTATAGGTACGACCTGATTCATTTAATCGTTATGGTTTGAGGTGTGGTAGCTATTATAGTGTGTATTGCTGGTGACTCAATATTGGAACACCTTTATTAGACAAGCAGTGTATTGTTAGGCCGACTGGATTTGTCATCTGGGTTTTTTGTTTTTTGTTTATTTTTGCCAATATAGGCAGCAGACACAAAGGACAGATGATGTCAATGTGCCAAACATGATCTTGATGACACATTACACACATGATGTTAGCGCCATCTACATATTAGTTGGGTGTTGCTGTAAATTACAGTGATTTTATAAAAATTAAACAGGCATTTACTTTTAAACAAAGCCATAGACACTGAACGTTTATTAACAGCAAAAGCACTCAGCGCCATTCAGTAAATGTAAAAAAAAAACAACTATTATTTTCTTAAACTGTTTTTGTTTTCAACGCGTCAACTCAGGATAAACCTATTCATGAGTCTCTGATGAGATCAGTAGGGCTGTGGTGCTGTGGACTAACTTAATTTTCCCCCTCAGTTGCTTAGTTCAGCTACTGTTGCTACTATTGTATAAATAAAAGTGCAACTGTCTTTGGTTTATTGTTTTATCTAATGGTTTATTGTTCTATGGTTTATCTAATGGTTTATGCCTATTACAGGGATCCGCTCTACTGTCTGGCTTGTCACTCGAGGTTAGCACCCTCATCAGATTCTTGAAATCGGTTAGGGTTGGTGTTTGTCGCTTATCATGAAGGTGATCCACTGGGAGAATGTTGCACTGGGAAATCATTCTTTGTTTTCTTTGGGATGTCTTCAGCACAACTGCTTCCAGTGCATTAAAACTAGTCTCCAGCGGTAACTCCCATCTTGCATTCATCATTTTCTTTTGATGTTGCCTTCCGGTAGATTACAGGTTGGTCTGAGGGCAGTGGGTTAATTCCCATGTAATCACCAACATTTGTTAGACTGCTCAAAGTCAGCAGGGTACATATAGGCAGAGGGACCATGCAGCTGCTTGTGGGTGGAGCTAGATCAGATCATTTAGAGGCTGTTTTGCATATGGCTGTGCTCACCACTGTGGTGTGAGTCATCCTCATTCTGCAGGTTAGAGCACCCCACAGTGGAGTGGAACTAATGCGTGAGTGGGGGATAGATAGGAGGACCCTGAAACACATGCATTCACAAAAGCTCATCAGGGAAGCCAAAAGGAAAGTCATTATATAACTGTTGTTGTGGGGGAGAAGCATTTGAAGCCCAGGGTGTGCAGGGATACACAACCGCTCATGATTCACACTCTTGCAGTCAGACTCACTCTCTTCTCCTCTATGGGTCAGATGCTTGGTCTGATCATTTTGGCCCCGGTGTAGTCATGCTGCCCCTAATCTCCCAGCCAGTTCCTTTCTGCTTCCCAGAGCAGGCTCTGCCCTTCCTCAGTCCAGACTCTCCAGGCAAACTCTGATGGTGAGAAACCACGGTCAGTGCCCAGCCTGCTTGTACTCCTACAAACAGGAATGACGCAAAACAGAAATTGACCACGTCATCAGCCCCACCACCAGTGTCAGCCGATCGCTCAGTACATCACTGGAACGCAATTGGCTCCTTTTTGATTGGTAATAAGTCTCGGGGAAACATTTCCCCTCGTGACCCTCTCTGCTCACGTCGTTCCTCCACTTTTAGTCTTTGTCTCGGTGACCTACCTCAACCTGAATGGTTGCGAGTTTCAAATGGACTCGAATTCCGAATCCACGAGTATGCTTGCCTGTGAATTAACTTGGCCGTGGCCGCCTGTCCAGGCGCACAGTGCTGATCGTTCAGGACCTGGTTGAGACCTAAACAAGCGGCAGCGTAGAAGCTCACGTTACGTTTTGGCTTCAAACCCACTAATCTGCTTGATCCTAAATCCTTCTAATGTTTTGTTAAATGAAGGATTGCCTTACTTAGTTATTATAGAGGGTGCTCCCTCACTGTTATTTTGAGTTATTGCAGTGTGTTGAATCTCCCCCCTTTTTATTTATTTTTTTTAAATGCACATCCTGTGTTTCTTATTCTTGTGTTTTTCCCTGTGGTTACAGCCTAGTCCGAGGGAAGGGCCCAGAGACACACAACCAATGTCCTACGTTATAGAATGGCAATTAAAAGAAAGGATTGTGTTTGCATGTGAACAAATATGCAGTCTCTCCCTTCTCTCTCCCTTCCACTCTGTCCTTTTGCTGGTGTGTGTGTGTAAGTGAAGGTGTTTGTAAAGGCTCAGGAAGGAAGCACTCAGTGGTGGTGTGAGTTTGCTGCTGTTAACACACAGCCAACGACTTCCTCCTCCCGTCTGCTGGATCAGGGGCAACTGCCCTCCGTTCTTTTTTACTTGGTCTCTCTCACTCAGTCACTCACTCACCACACACTTTCTACCTGGTTTGCAATATTGTACTTTGCCCTGCAGATTTGTTCTGCTTTTGCATTGGTTCTCTAGTTGTTTTTTTAATTTCTCTTATTTCTCTGACACTGCTTATTCTCTTGCAGTCTGAGACTCTCTAGCCGCAGAAGTCCGACAATGTTCAGCGGGGGGTGGGGGGTGGGGGGGGTTGTTGTGCATATTGGATCTGGTCTGTGATTTCCCTGTCTCTCTGCCAGTAGTGACAGACAGACCCCCAACTCCACAGAGGTGGGGAAGGGAAACCATACTACACTCGGAGAATTGGTCCTGCATACAAATTCCTCCACTCTGCACAAGGAGAACGCAAATTATGTCTGGGTGCCATTAAGAACAATGCCTCTGTAACTTGAAGTTGTATATGCTTCCCTCCTATATAAACTCTGCGTTTGTACTTGTTCCCTGAGGTTACATATGCTATTGTAAATGCTTAAATAAAACGTATATGCTATGGCTAGAGGCGGTTCAGATATTGTCCATGCACTCTCTGTATATAAGTATCTCCATGTGCACATCCCTAAGTAAAGCTAGTTAGATGCTGTATAATCAGGTATTGTATCATTATAGTATAGTATATTCTGGATAGTCCAGTTTAGTCTGCACTATAGTCAGGTATGGTCTGGACTACTGGTCTGAGATGGAGTCCTCCCTCAATTAAGCAAAGAGGCTTGGCTCCGTTGGCTCAGCTGCCTGTTCTAAGAGGGGAAAGCACTTGAGCATGAATGCAGCCCAGGGTCCTGACATCATTTTACCCACTTCAAGATCCATTTTCCTTGCTGCAACAACGTCCAAGGCTGTTTACAGTAGAGCATGTGGAATTGTCAAGTAATATGATGTAACCGGTTATCTGAAATCAAAACTGTATTTGGTCACCTTAAAGAAATGTCTCCAGATTTGTATTGAGCTGTGAAAGCTCAAAAACATCAGTTACCCCATTCTGTGTCTCACACTCAAACGTTCCTGAAGCTAAAGAGCTCGAGCCCTGTTGTAGGACAAGCTCTACTGCATGCTAAAAGGCTCCCAGGTCTAAGACCCTGCTGAACTTAAACCTGCAGACCCCTACAGCACACGCACACGCGCCCCTCGTACCCTACAGCCTGTTCTTCCTGTGCAGATGCTTCCTTCACCCCTTTCTTGCGTTTTTCTTAAATAGGTTAGCAGCTGTTATTGTGAGAGAGAGAGGCACAGAGCGAGAGAGGCACAGAGCGAGAGAGGCACAGAGCGAGAGAGAGGCACGCACAGAGAGAGAGAGAGGCACGCACAGAGAGAGAGAGAGGCACGCACAGAGAGAGAGAGAGGGGCACGCACAGAGAGAGAGAGAGGGGCACGCACAGAGAGAGAGAGAGGGGCACGCACAGAGAGAGAGAGAGAGGGGCACGCACAGAGAGAGAGAGAGGGGCACGCACAGAGAGAGAGAGAGGGGCACGCACAGAGAGAGAGAGAGGGGCACGCACAGAGAGAGAGAGAGGGGCACGCACAGAGAGAGAGAGAGGCACGCACAGAGAGAGAGAGAGGGGCACGCACAGAGAGAGAGAGAGGGGCACGCACAGAGAGAGAGAGAGGGGCACGCACAGAGAGAGAGAGAGGGGCACGCACAGAGAGAGAGAGAGGGGCACGCACAGAGAGAGAGAGAGGGGCACGCACAGAGAGAGAGAGAGGGGCACGCACAGAGAGAGAGAGAGGGGCACGCACAGAGAGAGAGAGAGGGGCACGCACAGAGAGAGAGAGAGAGGGGCACGCACAGAGAGAGAGAGAGAGGGGCACGCACAGAGAGAGAGAGAGAGGGGCACGCACACAGAGAGACAGAGAGGCGGGCACAGACAGAGAGACGGGCACAGAGAGAGAGATGGGCACAGAGACACAGAGAGAGAGAGAGGCGCACAGAGAGAGAGGCGCACAGAGACACAGAGAGAGAGAGACGCGCACAGAGAGAGACGCGCACAGAGAGAGAGATAGACGCACAGAGAGAGAGACAGGCACAGAGACAGAGATAGATGCACAGAGAGAGAGACAGGCACAGAGAGAGAGACAGGCACAGAGAGAGAGACAGGCACAGAGAGAGAGACAGGCACAGAGAGAGAGACAGGCACAGAGAGAGAGACAGGCACGCAAAGACAGGCACAGAGACAGGCACGCAAAGACAGGCACAGAGACAGGCACGCAAAGACAGGCACAGAGACAGGCACGCAAAGACAGGCACAGAGACAGGCACGCAAAGACAGGCACAGAGACAGGCACGCAAAGACAGGCACAGAGACAGACACGCAAAGACAGGCACAGAGATAGACGTACAGAGAGAGAGAGAGCGAGAGAGAGACGCACAAAGCGAGAGAGACACAGAGCGAGAGAGACACACAAACAGACAGAGAGAGAGAGAGAGAGAGACAGGCACAGAGACAGAGAGAGACAGGCACAGAGACAGAGAGAGAGAGAGAGACAGGCACAGAGAGAGAGAGAGCGAGAGAGAGAGACGCACAGAGCGAGAGAGACACAGAGTGAGAGAGACACACAAACAGACAGAGAGAGACAGGCACAGAGACAGAGAGAGACAGGCACAGAGACAGAGAGAGAGAGACACGCACAGAGAGAGAGAGCGAGAGAGAGACGCACAGAGCAAGAGAGACACAGAGTGAGAGACACACAAACAGAGAGAGAGAGAGCGAGAGAGACAGGCACAGAGACAGAGAGAGACAGGCACAGAGACAGAGAGAGAGAGAGAGAGAGACACGCACAGACAGACAGAGAGAGCGAGAGAGAGAGACGCACAGAGCGAGAGAGAGAGTGAGAGAGACACACAAACAGACAGAGAGAGAGAGAGAGAGACACAGAGAGAAAGAGACAGAGAACCTGTTTTCCTTGACATGTTTTTTCTTTGAAGGAAGGGTTGAGAGGTTGGGTGAGTAGAAGCTGTAACTTAGATCACAACCACATTTGCTTGCAATCATCAGATTTGGCACGTTACGGAGAGGGTTCCGTTCATATGTAGGTCTTTGTCAACCCCACTCCATTTTACTTGTGGCTTGTTGACTTAGTGGGTTGTCAGTTCTGGGAATGCTATAGGTGGTTAGCACATGCAGAGGTCACACTGGTTTGTGTTCCCCCCACTGATGGGGGCATTAGGTTCTGCTGTGATTTCAGGGACCTGGTGGCCAAGTTGCACAAATGTTGACAGTAAGTGAATTCTGACATGGCCAAGCAAAAGTCAACCAAAAGGAGTTTTTGGCTTATGATCAGGAGTCTTTTTTTTCTGCTGGTCTGGAACCTTAGTTACTGTGTTTATCCACCAAATAACTTCTTGCAAGATGCTGAAAGATTTAGAACAATTGAAATAATTTGGTGATTTTTAAAGTTAATACATTTTAAGGTTGTCAGATAAATCAAATTACAGATCTGATATTCAGGCTGGGGGGATTTTTAGTCATATCGTTTTTATTAGGAAAAGTGGTATTTGGGGCATTTGCTAGTTCAGGACACGAAAGCATGTTGTCTGAGTGGCAGAACGCCCCAGTGGCATTTGTAGTCAGGGACAAGCTTTGAGCCGGTCAGTCTGTTGTTTCAAAAGAGGAAACTGAAATGTTAACAGCTGCTTCACATCCCATTCACTGATGCACTGTAATCTAGTTCTAGATCAGTTCAGGGCAGCTGACACACATCAGCAAATGAGAAAGGGTCTCGCACAATTTGCAGTCCACACAATTAACACTGGACATAAACAGTCCCTGGAATGTATTTCAAATCCTTTGGAAAGTACTTTCATGTTTTATATTTGTTTGTTTGTGTGTTGCAGGTCACCAAAGTCAGGTGTCCCAATGCCCTCCTAATGAATTTGAGTGTCGAGGAACAGATGTGTGTATTCACTTGAGCAAGGTCTGTGATGGCATCTCGGACTGCGTGGACGGACGTGATGAAGGCCATCACTGCCTAGGTACTCCTTCCCCCTATGTCTTCTTTTCTCACACACACACACACCCCAACCATCATCCACATGAAAGTATTTCTTTTCACCCATGCCCAGATGCAGGTTTGTTCTAAAATTTCCTTGAACTTGGAGCTCTAAATTTCCGTCTCCTGCCTGGAGCTCTAACATCAGCCCTGACACATGGCTCCTTCAGCTGTTCTCATGCCTGCATTACCACTACCTGCCGGCGACTGCAGCTCCCTCGTCCTGTGGAAGCCTCCTGCCAGAACAAACTCCAGTCAAGTCCTCGACATTAATTGGAGCCGGAGACAGTACATCGAGGTCCCTCGGGTTTTATTGCGTTCCTGCTGAAAAAGGCAGCGTTAGCTTTGCGCTTGACCCCAGGCCGTGGAGATGGCATTGTGTTCTAGTTCTGAATTAATGTCTGCTGTGTTTCGGTGTCTTTAGATGCCCTTGTTGCGCTCTCTCGAATGGCTCAGTTGAAGACCTTCCACAAATCTCCGATGGAGGCGTGTTTCTCAGTCCGGCCTGTGATGCAGGGGAGTTTACCGGGGAGATTTTTAGATGGATCTTTACCTAGTGTAGTCCTTGAGAGTTGAAGCATGGTGACAATGGTATGTGAAGCACATGTGTTTGTGACTTCAGTCACATTCCCAGTGAGATAGTCGTGTAGGCTCCAGTACTTTGTACTGCGATGACAAAGAGTGTAACATCCACCCCCAGCCCCTCAAAATAAAGAAATACAAATCTCATGTGGAGGATGTATGTGAGAATTGGTAGCATTCAAATGTGCTCTCATTACATAATTTGACATGGAATAATTTTTACAAAACACTTTATCCTGTTTTGGTAAGTTACCACCCACACTATGTGTGCGTGCGAGAGAGAGATTGATTTGGTGCCTGTAACTCATGCTTGCATCCAAAGTCCTGTTCTACTCTGGTTTTGCCACCCACCCACTATCAGGGCCATGGTCCTTTGCCCATACAGCAAGCACTGAACAGTAACACCTGCCAAATAAAGCCCTTTACTTCTTACTACCATGTAACATTCCATACCCAGGAGATGTTAATTAAAATGTTGCCTGTGTTACATAACAGGTCTGGTTATCTACTTATTGCATCTGTAAAGAGAGCAGGGCAGGTGGCCAGACGCAGGCTTGCCTCTCACGACTCATAGATCGACTCTTTTAACTGCACGGCAAACATTACACACATGCGCACACTTATCAAACGGGCTGTTTCCTCCCAGACGTTTCTGCGCATCTGCCTCTGTAGCACGGCTGACCGTTGGTCACGTGGCCCTGTGTTTGAGCAGAGACACTGCGCTTGCGCAGCGTGGCCTGGGCCTGGAACCTGTCCAGACCTGCTGCTCTCGCGCCTCCAGTGTGGCTCATTAGCAGCGAGCCACTGACATCAGGAGGGAGAAGGAAGAAGTGAGAATCGGCGGCCTGGAATATTCTCACCACCCAGTGAGTCTGCTGGCCGCGTTAATGACGCAGTGATGCACGCAGCGGGTGTTAATTGAAATGCTAGTGCCCCAACCGCTGATCCTAGACCAGTTATGGTAACCTCATTTTCAGCTTGGTCAGCTTTAAACTGAACTCCTAAACTGAACCCAGAACAGACATGAGGATGTATCTGGCTTCATGGGCAGCCTGTTGGTCTACTTATGGCCACCCGTCAGCTGCTATTTTCTTATGAAAAGCTAAATGCAGATTGTTGTCTTTAGCTACTCCATAATGTCTATGCTGTCTGAGAAAATTAACCATTGATGGCACAAATGAAATATTTCTATTTTATGTCTCTCAGAAATCTAGTTGTTTTGAGTTATAATGACCCAGAGTCTCCTCTGTGGGTGAAACGGTGCATTGGGCAGCTCTGACAGAAGGCCCAGAGTACAGACTACAGTCCTGTTTAGTGTAATGCAGTCAGAACAAAAAAACTGACTTGTCATGTAGGTTAATATTCATCAGTATTTAGTAATTCATTAGTATTTAGTAGTACTTTGACAAACATTAATTCATTTTACATAAACTCTTCACTGTCAAAATGAAAAAATTATTCATCTTCTAAAGAATACACATCCCACAATGCATCTCAAATCACAGGAAATGATTTTTGTGTTGAATTCAAAATATACTTAGCTGCATTTGTTACTGTGAATGTTAATGTAATGTTTCTCTAGCTTTGAGTAGACCCAATCGTGTGTGTGTGTGTGTGTGTGTGTGTGTGTGTGTGTGTGTGTGTGTGTGTGTGTGTGTGTGTGTGTCCGTCCATGTGCATCCATGTGCATGAGCGTGTGTGGCTGGTTGGGTTTGTGTGTGCATGAGCATGTGTGTGTTTCATGCTAGTATAGTACAGCCACTCTAAGACTGATTAGCTATTTAAAATAGCACCCAGCATCAATACTGAACCCTCCTAACAATCTGAGAAAAGCTCAGAGCTCTGGCAACTGTGTATCGTTCTGGGCAACGGTTCATGAGCTTTGCTGGATCATAAATCACAATATTTGTACAAAAATGATAGGCCTGATGGACGAGCTTGCTTATTCTTATTGCTTTTTGTGGCCGAGTGTATGGGTGAGCTTATTGATTTGGCAACAGCCCCAATACTTGTTACGTGGATGTAATGTTTGCTTTTTATGTGCATTTGTTAAGACTAGATGTGGTAATTTCCGACAAAGGTGACAGCTTTGAAAATTGTCATTTCATGGGTTGTCGCAGACAGGATGATGTATCTACATGAAGTGTGTGTTGTTGGTTTTTTGTGTGTGTGTGTGTGTTTGTGTGCAGGCCTAGACACACCACAAAACCGAGATCTCGGAGCAAAGGAATGTCACAACTCTGTACACACAAACCCAGTTGCTGTTAGCCGCTTGTTTCCATACTTCTGCATGTGGAAACTGTAGCTGTTCCGATTGGGCTGGTGACTGCTCTCTGAACCCTAGGCTGCTCCAGACCCTGATCTGGTTCTGAAGCTCTCCAGCTGCGTCTGTTTGGATTCTCCACTCTGGTGTTTGTCCAGTAATGCAGGGGAGCTTTGTCTGTATACACTCCACCCCACCCGATTAGAAATAGTTGTGTACAGCACTTAGTTGTTTAAGTATCTTTAGTGGTGTTGGCTGAAGTGTAATGCACTCATTTGAAGGTCCCGCTTGTTTTAGCAGGCTTTAGTGTCCATGAGAGGAGAGACCCAGAGAAGGGACATGTTGATGACTCGT